>NC_029793.2:64175619-64179552 GCF_000816755.2 Arachis ipaensis
ATTAATGAAATTTATTTATTGTTCTAATTTAAATAAAAAATTAATCATATAATTTTAAAATTCCAAAATAAAAAAATTTAGTTTTTTAAAATTTTTAATTTTTTTAAAAATATTTTTTTATCTTTTTATTCACCGGATAAGACTACACCCTGATAGTTGACTTTTTTTGCTGGGCATCAATGATCCGGGAAGAAAAGGGTGAGCCATGTGTCTGTGGTGAAGGAATGTTGAGCAAAATTAAGCCAAAGGCTGCTGCAACATTTGCCACCAAGCCTTCAAAGAATAATAAGCTCTCTAAGCAAAACAAAGAAGGAAAAGTTAGCAAGGGAACAAGCAAAAGTAAAGCCTTATAGCAGCAAACTTAGTGATCCTTTGAGGAAACATCTCCTATGTAACAGCAAGCAATAAATGAGCCACCATTGTCTGCATAAAAACCCCATGAACCAAGTTCAACTATATGCTCAATAAGGATATGCACACTTCTCTGTTTCATTTCATTCCCTCTTATGTTTGATGCTTGCTTGGGGACAAGCAAGATTTAAGTTTGGTGTTGTGATGACAAGTCATCATATGCTAGCTTTGCAAGCATTTTTCACTTGTTTCATTAGTTTTTATGCACTTTCTTGCATTGTAAGATAGTAATTTGGAGTGGAATTGCATGGTTTATTTGAATCAATCAACCACCCCTTAATTGGCAAAAGATCATGAGGTTTAAGCTTGAATTAATTGATTTTTAAATGAATTTTAAACCTTGTGAATTTGGTGATACTTTGATTGGTTGTTTTGATTACTTGTAGGTGAAGCAAAGGAAAAAAAATAAGAAAAGCGTGGCCTAAGGAGCGTGCCCAAAGGAAACAAGAAGCGTAGCCAAAGGAGAAGAAAAAGCGTGGCATCATTGAGAAAGAAGAAAAGCTAGGTTGGGTGAGTGAACCAAGCTTCACAAGGAACCAAAAAGGAAGCAAGGCACAAAGCTCAGTTAACTTAGTTAACTGAGCATCAAAGAAAGCAAGGCAAAAGCATAAAGCTCAGTTCACTAAGTGAGCTTTATCGGGCTTCTTCAAGCTCATGACCCAAGGGAAGCAAGGAACACTCCTTTCAAGAAAAACAAGCCAAAATTTGCCAAAATGCATCCCCTAAGACTTGAACCTTGCACCTGTGGGATAACAAGAAAGCACTACTCCAAGGGGGCAAGGGTGCTCAGTTGTTTTATTTAACTGAGCGCTACTTTATATTGATGGGCATAAGGAAAATTGGCTCCTTAAAATGTATTCACTGGGAATCGAAGTGGGAGCCTCACTCAAACAACAAGGAGCGCTACTTACACTACTTGCAAGGAAAATAAGCCAACATGGCTTCACTAGGATTCGAACTTGAGGCCTTCCACTCAAAGCAAGGCACTACCTCTCTTTTCTTCACAAAAGAAATTGGTCCAAATGCTTCCCCCAAGGTTCGAACTCAAGGCACTACACTCAAAAGTGGAGCGCTACACAAGGAAAGAAGGGAAGCTCAGTTCATTCTTCAAACTGAGCGCTATTCTCCTCCCACTCTCCACACTTTGGAACACCAAGGACAAAATAGAAAGCTCAGCTCAATTTTCCAACTGAGCTCTAGTGAAGTGCAACATGGACAGGGGGCTGGCGCACCAAATTGGGCAACACAAAGCAACATTGGACGTTCAGTTTGGTATTTGAACTAAGCCATCCCCTGGGAGGTGCACCATGGGCCAAAATCCATCAAAAATCCAAATTAATTCATTTCTTCACCAAATTTTAGAGCCACCCAAATTCTTAGATCTAAATTAGGAAGTGTATAAATAAGTGTTAGTTTGATTTAGAAAAGACCTTTTGCTTCCTTGAAAGTTTTCATTTTGAAATTTTTGAGAGTTTTTACTTTGAATTTGGATTTTGGAGAATTTGGAAGGAGAATTGATCTCTCTTCTTCCTTGTTCTTGCATAAGCACTCTTTACTTCTTGTTTTGGATCTTGGGTGAAGAATTGAAGAAATTCTGTTTCAATCTCACCTTGAGATCTCTTGTTTTATCTTTCTGCATAATTCTAAGAAACTTTGATTTACATTTCAAATTCTGTTTACTGCTTTCTTTCTTCTACTACTTCTGCAACTTACTTTTCCATTTCTTTTGCAATTGTTCTTGTTGGATCAAGAAAGGATTTGAGATCTAGACTTGTTTTCTAGTCTCTTCCACTCTTGAGATCTTTACTTTCTCTTTTAATTTCTACAATTGAGCTACATTTACTTTCTGTTTTAATTCTTCAAGCATTTTTACTTTTCTGTTTGAGATCTAATTAGATTCAATTCATCTTTTGCTCTTCTGTTTATTGTAATTTACTTCTGCTTGTTTAAATTTCTGCAATCCCAGCTCCCAATTCCTTTTATAATTCAAGCAATTTACCTTTCTTGCACTTTAAGATTCAGTCATTTACATTTCTTGCAATCTAAGCTTCTGCAATTTAATTTACTTGTTCTTTAAGATTCAGCACTTTTACTTTCTGTTCTCTTTAATTTACTGCAATTCTTCCCGCTTCCTTTACAATTCATGCAATCTAGCTTCTGTTAATTACAAACCACTCAAACCAATACTTGATTCGCTTGACTAAATCAACCACTAAACTTTGCTCAATCCTTCAATCCTGTGGGATCGACCTCACTCATGTGAGTTATTATTACTGGATGCGACCCGGTACACTTACCGGTGAGTTTTTGGATGTTGGAATTTGTTTTCCAAAATATCCATCAAGTTTTTGGTGCCGTTGCCGAGGATTGATTAGATTGACAATGATTAAGTAAGGTGGTGGTCTAGATTAAGCATTTTTCTTTTTCTTTTTACTAAGCATACTAACTGTTTGAATTTTTTCTTAAGCTAACACTAACTTCACTCTAGCAATAGAGTGTTTAATTTTGGTTCCTGGTTCTGTGTTTATGTCAGGAGGAAGAAGCGATGAATCCACACCTTTTGATCCTGAAACACTTTGAAGGTTGAGAAGAAAACCAAGAAATGGAGGAAAATCCAACAAATCCACAAGTGGGAGTGGCCAACGACAATGGTCAGCCCCAAAGGAGAGTATTGGCTTCAACAAATTTGCTAATCCAAGGCATTGTGGGAGTAGTATCCTTACCCCAAATGTCAATACAAATAACTTTGAATTGAAGCCCCAGCTCATCACATTGGTACAGAACAATTGCTCATATGGAGGAACCCCTTTGGAGGATCCAAACCAGCATCTCTCTACTTTCTTGAGAATTTGTGATACGGTAAAATCCAATGGTGTGCATCCAGTGATATATAAATTGCTACTATTCCCATTTTCATTAAGGGACAAGGCTGCTCAATGGCTTGAAACCTTTCCACAAGAAAGCATCACTAGCTGGGAGGATCTAGTAAATAAATTCTTGGCCAAGTTCTATCCACCCCAAAGGATCATCAAGCTGAAAACAGAAGTGCAAACATTCATTCAATTGGATGGAGAGTCACTGTATGATGCCTGGGAGAGATACAAAGCTTTAATCAGGAAGTGCCCACCAGAAATGTTTAGTGAATGGGATAGACTCCAAAACTTCTATGAAGGATTGACACTGAGAGCTCAAGAAGCTTTAGATTATTCAGCAGAAAGTTTATTGTAACTTATGAAGACAGCTGAAGAAGCCCAAAACCTCATAGACACAGTGGCAAACAATCAATATTTCTATGCTCATCAAAGACAACGCCAACCAACTCAAAGGAAAGGAGTCTTGGAGCTTGAAGGTGTTGACACTATCTTGGCACAAAACAAACAGCAAACAGAACAACTTCAGCAACAAATGGAGATTATGGCCAAGAAAATTGATGGAATGCAAAGTGCTGCAGTAAACACACAACCCCAATCTCAAACTTCACATGGGTGGAACCAATCTGAAGAAAGTTTTGGGACATTCAAT
>NC_029793.2:64194865-64221405 GCF_000816755.2 Arachis ipaensis
ATTTTAGGGGTTTGTTACTTGTGACAACCAAATTTTTGTATGAAAGGACTATTGTTGGTTTAGAAATTATACTTGCAACGAGAATTAGTTTGTGAATTCTAAACCACACAAAATTCCTTTCATCAGTGGGGGTCCTGTGGGGTCCACAGATCCTGAGGTGTCAAGGAATTATGCTCCCTGCACCATTCTGGCTTTCAAACTTCCATACTGTGCCAATTATGGCGTTAAACGCCAGCTCTGCTACCTTTCCCGGCGTTAAACGCCAGCTCTGCTACCTTTCCTGGCGTTAAACGCCAATCCGCTGCCCATTTCTGGCGTTTAACACCAGCCAGATGCCAGACAGCCCTTTCTAGCGTTAAACGCCCAGAGTGCTAATGACAAGTCATCTTAGCCTAGTTTTACTAGTGTTTTTCTTTGTTTTTATTAGGTTTTATGCACTTTCTTGCATTGTAAGTAAGTAGTTTGGAGTGGAATTGCATGTTTTGTTGAATCAACCAACCACCCTTTAATTGATACAAAATCATGAAGTTTAAGCAAAAATTAATTGAATTATGAATGAATTGTAAACTTTGTGAATTTGGTGATACTTTGATTGGTTGAATTGATTACTTGTAGGTGAACAAAAGAAAAAAAATAAGAAAAGTGTGGCCTAAGGAGCGTGCCCAAAGGAAGCAAGAAGCGTGCCCAAGAGAAGAAAAGCGTGGCATCATCAAAGAAAGAAGGAAGCCAAGTTGGGTGACTGAACCGAGCATCACAGAGGAAAAAAAGGAGAAAGTAAGGCACAAAGCTCAGTTAACTTAGTGAACTGAGCATCAAAGAAAGCAAGGCAAGGACATAAAGCTCAGTTCACTAAGTAAGCTTTATCGGGGTTATCCAAAATTAATTCAAGACACAATTCCAAGGAATGAAGCCTCAAGGTCTGGAACTCATGACCTAAGGGAAGCAAGGAACGCTCCTTGCAAGGAAAACAAGAAGAATTGGCCAAAAAGCCTTCCCCAAGGTTCGAACAAGGAACCTCACGCTACCAAGCTTGCAAGGAAATTAAGCCAAAGTGAGTTGGCTAGGATTCGAACTTGGGAGCTCCATGGAGAATAAGGGAGGAGCGCTACTCTTGGTGCAAAGAAAATGAGCCAAAATGGCTCTCCCAAGGTTCGAACTAGGAAGCTTCATGAAAGGCAAGGAAGGAGCAATCCACTCATCCAAGGAAATTAGCATCCATTTGCTTCCACCAAGAATCGAACTTGGGAGCATGAAGCCAAGGCAAAGCGCTACAATTGGGAGCTCAGTTGGTTTTCCCAACTGAACGCTAATCTTTCCCCATCCCCCACACTTTGGCACAACAAGAAGCACACTAAGGAGCTTGTCATGCGCGCAAGTGACACGGCCAGGAAGCTGAGACACGCACAATGGGACGCACCAAGGCAAGACATAGAGCTCAGTTCAATTTTCCAACTAAGCTCTATTGAAGAGCAACTTGAACAAGGCTGGGCGCGCACCAAATTGGGCAACATAAAGCAACATTGGGCGCTCAGTTTGATATTTGAACTGAGCCATCCCCTGGGAGGTGCACCATGGGCCAAAATCCATAAAAAATCCAAATTAATTCATTTCTTCACCAAATTTTAGAGCCACCCAAATTCTTAGATCTAAATTAGGAAGTGTATAAATAAGTGTTAGTTTGATTTAGAAAAGACCTTTTGCTTCCTTGAAAGTTTTCATTTTGAAATTTTTGAGAGTTTTTACTTTGAATTTGGATTTTGGAGAATTTGGAAGGAGAATTGATCTCTCTTCTTCCTTGTTCTTGCATAAGCACTCTTTACTTCTTGTTTTGGATCTTGGGTGAAGAATTGAAGAAATTCTGTTTCAAGCTCACCTTGAGATCTCTTGTTTTATCTTTCTGCATAATTCTAAGAAACTTTGATTTACATTTCAAATTCTGTTTACTGCTTTCTTTCTTCTACTACTTCTGCAACTTACTTTTCCATTTCTTTTGCAATTGTTCTTGTTGGATCAAGAAAGGATTTGAGATCTAGACTTGTTTTCTAGTCTCTTCCACTCTTGAGATCTTTACTTTCTCTTTTAATTTCTACAATTGAGCTACATTTACTTTCTGTTTTAATTCTTCAAGCATTTTTACTTTTCTGTTTGAGATCTAATTAGATTCAATTCATCTTTTGCTCTTCTGTTTATTGTAATTTACTTCTGCTTGTTTAAATTTCTGCAATCCCAGCTCCCAATTCCTTTTATAATTCAAGCAATTTACCTTTCTTGCACTTTAAGATTCAGTCATTTACATTTCTTGCAATCTAAGCTTCTGCAATTTAATTTACTTGTTCTTTAAGATTCAGCACTTTTACTTTCTGTTCTCTTTAATTTACTGCAATTCTTCCCGCTTCCTTTACAATTCATGCAATCTAGCTTCTGTTAATTACAAACCACTCAAACCAATACTTGATTCGCTTGACTAAATCAACCACTAAACTTTGCTCAATCCTTCAATCCTGTGGGATCGACCTCACTCATGTGAGTTATTATTACTGGATGCGACCCGGTACACTTACCGGTGAGTTTTTGGATGTTGGAATTTGTTTTCCAAAATATCCATCAAGTTTTTGGTGCCGTTGCCGAGGATTGATTAGATTGACAATGATTAAGTAAGGTGGTGGTCTAGATTAAGCATTTTTCTTTTTCTTTTTACTAAGCATACTAACTGTTTGAATTTTTTCTTAAGCTAACACTAACTTCACTCTAGCAATAGAGTGTTTAATTTTGGTTCCTGGTTCTGTGTTTATGTCAGGAGGAAAAATCAATGAATCCACACCTTTTGATCCTGAAACATTTTGGAGGTTGAGAAGAAAACCAAGAAATGGAGGAAAATCCAACAAATCCACAAGTGGGAGTGGCCAACGACAATGGTCAGCCCCAAAGGAGAGTATTGGCTTCAACAAATTTGCTAATCCAAGGCATTGTGGGAGTAGTATCCTTACCCCAAATGTCAATACAAATAACTTTGAATTGAAGCCCCAGCTCATCACATTGGTACAGAACAATTGCTCATATGGAGGAACCCCTTTGGAGGATCCAAACCAGCATCTCTCTACTTTCTTGAGAATTTGTGATACGGTAAAATCCAATGGTGTGCATCCAGTGATATATAAATTGCTACTATTCCCATTTTCATTAAGGGACAAGGCTGCTCAATGGCTTGAAACCTTTCCACAAGAAAGCATCACTAGCTGGGAGGATCTAGTAAATAAATTCTTGGCCAAGTTCTATCCACCCCAAAGGATCATCAAGCTGAAAACAGAAGTGCAAACATTCATTCAATTGGATGGAGAGTCACTGTATGATGCCTGGGAGAGATACAAAGCTTTAATCAGGAAGTGCCCACCAGAAATGTTTAGTGAATGGGATAGACTCCAAAACTTCTATGAAGGATTGACACTGAGAGCTCAAGAAGCTTTAGATTATTCAGTAGGAGGTTCATTGCAACTTATGAAGACAGCTGAAGAAGCCCAAAACCTCATAGACACAGTGGGAAACAATCAATATTTCTATGCTCATCAAAGACAACGCCAACCAACTCAAAGGAAAGGAGTCTTGGAGCTTGAAGGTGTTGACACTATCTTGGCACAAAACAAACAGATGTACCAACAACTTCAGCAACAAATGGAGATTATGGCCAAGAAAATTGATGGAATGCAAAGTGCTGCAGTAAACACACAACCCCAATCTCAAACTTCACATGGGTGGAACCAATCTGAAGAAAGTTTTGGGACATTCAATTATGAGCAACAAAGCCCTGAGCAGGTGCAATACATGAAAAACACTTCAAGTTTGTTCCAACACAATTTTCATGGTGATGCACACAAGACACCCTAGAAGACTCAGTCTAATTCAAGGTGGGGTGAGCATCAGAATCAAGGACAAAAGGACTTCAACTCTGGCAGCCTCAGCAACACAAACAACCATAACCATTCATCCAATAATACTAACCAATTCACAAACTCACAAAACACATATTGATGTGTGGAAAACGATCCAACACAAAACTCACCGGCAAGTGTACCGGGTCGCATCAAGTAATAATAACTCACATGAGTGAGGTCGATCCCACAGGGATTGAAGGATTGAGCAATTTTAGTTTAGTGGTTGATTTAGTCAAGCGAATCAAGTATTGGTTGAGTAGTTTATAATTGACAGAAGCTAAACTGCATGAATTGTAAAGGGAGAGAGAAGAATTGCAGTAAATTAAAGGGAACAAGAAGTAAAAGTGCTGAATCTTAAAGAACAAGTAAATTGAATGGTGAAAACTTAGATTGCAAGAAATGTAAATAACTGAATCTTAAAGTGTAAGAAATATAAATTGCTTGAATTATAAAAGGGTTCAGGGAGCTGGGATTGCAGAAATTAAACAAGCAGAAGTAAATTGCAACAAAACAGAAGAGTAGAAGGTGAATTGAAGTAAAGTAGATCTAAACAGAAAAGTAGAAATGCTTGAGAAATTAAAACAGAAAGTGATGCTTAATTTGCAGCAATTAAAAAGATGTTGAAGATCTCAGGAGTGGAAGAGACTAGAAAACAAGTCTAGATCTCAAATCCTTCCTTGATCCAACAAGAGCAATTGCAAAAGGGAATAAAGAAAAGTAAATTGCAGAAAGTGTAGAAGAAGATGCAGTAAACAGAAATGGAAATTGAATTATGCAGAAAAGGAAACAAAAGGTCTCAAGGTGAGATTGAAATAGAAGTTCTTCAAAACTCTACCCAAGATCAAAAGCAAGAAAATAAAAGAGTGCTCAAGCAAGAACAAGGAAGAAGAGAGATCAATTCCCCTTCCCAATTCTCTTAGATCTAAATTCAAAAATAAAAGCTCAAAATGAAAATGAAAGTTCAAAGAAAAATTTCAAAGTAAAGTCTAGAGATCCTAATTAAATCAAACTAGCTCCTATTTATACACTTTCTATTCTTGGATTTTAGAATTTGGATGGGCTTTTTAATTTGGTGAAGATTTGAATTTAATTGGATTTTTGAATGAATTTTAGCCCATGTGAAAGTTGCTCCCAGGAGGATGCTCTGCTCATGTGGGGAGCAGAGCATTGGAGCCTTGTGTGGGGATCCTTTGTTGCGTCCAAGGCTGGGAGAAGCACCAGGGGAATGGTCCGCTCATGTGGGGAGCGGAGCATTGGGGCCTTGTGTGCATGTCTTGCACGCACCCAACTCCCTGGCCGTGTCAAATGCTGCACGCCTTGCTTCCCTGGACCGTGTCAAGCATGCTTGTGTGTGCCAAGCTTCAGCACTCTACTCTCCTTGTGAGCTGAGCATTGGTGCTTCCAAGGGGAGGTCCTTGGTTCAAAACTTGAGGGAAGCATGCGCTGGTGCCATTTCCTTGGTTTCTTGTATTGCCTTTGCTCCTTGCTTCCTCATGGTACTGTGTTCAAAACTTGGGGGATGCTTTTGGCCAATTTTTGGCTTGTTTTCCTTGTGAGTAGCGCTCCCCTCCTTCCCTTGGGTCATGGGTTCAAACCTTGGAGCAAGCATTGGCAACTTATTTCCTTTGATTTATTTTTGGTGGAAGCCCGATAATGCTCCCAAGGGGAGCGGAGCATTGTTTTTCCTTTCCTTGTTTCTTGGCTTCAAATTGTGCTCAGCTCTCAAGGGGAGCAGAGCATTGAAGCTTGCCTTCTTGGTTCATTGTTGTGCTCCCTTGGAGAGCACTGGGCTCTTGGGGAGAGCTTCGTGGCTTCCCTCCTTTCATGTGCCACACTTCTCAATTCCCTTTGCCACATTATTTTCTTCCTTGGGCCGCACTTCTTAAGCCACGCTTTCTTATTTTCTTCTTTTCTTCACCTACAAGAAATCAAAACAACCAATCAAAGTATCACCAAATTCACAAGGTTTATATATCAATAGAAATCAATTAAATTTGGCTCAATCCTCATGATTTAGTATCAATTTAATGGTGGTTGTTTGATTTAAAGAAACCATGCATTTCCATTCCAAATTACTTACTTATAATGCAAGAAAGTGTATAAAACCTAATAAAAACAAAGAAAAAGACTAGTAAAACTAGGCTAAGATGACTTGTCATCACAACACCAAACTTAAAACTTGCTTGTCCCCAAGCAAGCACTAAACATAAGAGAAGATAGAATGAAATAGAAAAGTACATATGTCCTTATTAAGCAAATAGTTGAATTTGGTTTATGGGATTTTATACAGATCAAAAGTAGCTCACTTATTACTTGCTGTCAAAACAAACAATGTTTCCTTAAGGGTTCACCAAGGTTGCTGCTATAATGCCTTACTTTTTGCTTATTTCCCTTGTTAGCTTTTTCTTCTTTCTTTTGCATTAAAGAGCTTATTTCTTATTGAAGGCTTGGTGGTATATGTTGTAGTGGCCTTTGGCTTAATTTCACTCAACATTTCTTCACCACAGACACATGGCTCACCTTTTTCCTCCTAGGATCATTGATGCCCAGTATCTCTTTGGATAACTAAGTGTTTTGTAGCTAGGTTGCTCTTTATTATGGACTTTCAGTTGGCAATCCCAAATCAGTTGATCTAAGTGGCCAAGTTTTGAAAAACTCCTTAGAACTTACTTGTCCAACCAGATCCTAGTACAAAAACACCACAGGCATGTGTTCTAGGGTCCAAGCTATTGGTGTCTAGCCTTATTGTTTGTTTCTTTGCCACTTTCTTTGGCTTTTTCTATTTCTTTTTCTTTCTGTTTTGGTTTATTTTCAAGGGATTTTCATTAGTTGAAGGATCATAGCAGCAAAATAGCTTAAGCTTTAAGTAACATGTCAATTTTGCAGCAATTATTCTATGAGCTATCAATTAAATCAAACACATACCACCACTAACTTCCATTCTAACTTTTGCAATATTGAACAATTACTTTTCCAAATCAAACATCTCCCTTTTATTCAAACAGCAAGGGAAACAAAGCAAAGTATTCAAGTCAATGAATGATGACAATTATTATGCAGATAACTTTCTGAGCTTAAAAATGCATGCTACACAAAGAACAATTGGAGGTATATCATGTTTCAGATATACATCTTCCTTATTTAATTATAAATTATGAAAGAACTTCACCACCTTCTAGTTGTCTTGTCCCTGGTTACTGCTTGATTCTCCCCTCTTTTTCTTTCTCGTCCAGAGCTTGGAGTAGTCCTGAATTTCTTCACTAGGGCACCTTCTATCCCAGACAGGGTCCAATAGACCTGAGAGCCCAACTGCTTCCAACCTCTCATGTGTTACTTCTGTGTAGTGGTGAGACCTTGCTTGCTGTCGGTCTCTAAATTCTTGGCATTCCTCAAATGGTTTGAGTTGAGGATTTAGTGCTGGCATATTGTGGGTTAAATACTCTAACCTTGCTTGCATATCTCTATTAGACTCTGTTTGTTGCACATGTCTAACCTCTCCAATAGTATGATGAATGTTTTTCCACTGATACAGGTTGTGAGTATATTTCCCGCATTTGGCTTGGGTCAAGCATATTTTGTCATATGATTCTTGAAGCTTTATTGTTTGTTCTCTTTGCTCCTCAAGAATCTTGGCTTAAAATTCTTATTGTTGGACCATCATTTGTTGCTGCCAGCTCTCTTGTCTTTCCTCCATTCTGTGCTGCCAAGCTTCATTTTGTTCCCTGTCTTTCAGATATTGCTCCTGGTGCGCTAGATATTGCTCTTGGTGTCTCATATTTTGTTGTGATATTTCCTCAAGAGCCCTTTGGAGTTGACTCATGATGACAAGTCATCTTAGCCTAGTTTCACTAGCCTTTTTCTTTTGTTTTCAATTGATTTTATGCACTTTCTTAAGCCATAAGCAAGCCAATGGGGTAGATTTCCATGTTTCCTTTGATTCAATCAACCATGGATGAATTCATGCACTTTCATGAGATTTTATGCTATAATTGTCATATATTATGAAAGAAACACAATCTTATGATTTGGGGCATAGCTTTGATTGTTTTGATTGATTGATGATAGGTGAAAAGAGTTTTGAAGAAGGTTGAAGGAAGAAGGAATGGCTAGGAGCAAGAGAGAACAAAAATTTTGAGCCAAAGTTTGCCTCAAACTTTAGCTCAAACTTTTAGAAGAGTTGAAAACATTCCAGAGGAAAAAAGCTTGAGCCAAAGTTTGCCTCAAACTTTAGCTCAAACTTTTGGGAGAAAAGCTGGAGCCAACGTTTGCCTCAAACTTTTTGGCAAACGTTGGCATCACAAAACCAACACCCTGGAGGAGAAAAGCTTGCGCCAACGTTTGCCTCAAACTTTTTGGCAAACATTAGCGCCACACTTGCACACCCTGGAGGAGAAAAGCTTGCGCCAACGTTTGCCTCAAGCTTTTTGGCAAACGTTGGCACCACACATATACACAAGGGGACCAACGTTTGAGCAAAAGTTTGACCTCAAACTTTAGCCCAAACGTTGGTAGCAGCAAGTGAAGCCATCTGGTATAAAAAGCTTGAGTAAAAGTTTGCCTCAAACTTTTACTCAAGCTTTTATGATTTACAACCCGGTTCATAATGGATCTTTCTCCAACTCTAAGAACAATCAACCAAGGCCTTTATCAACCCAATTCCATCAAGAGCAAAGGCCCAAATTCAAGGCTTGAAGACCATTTGAAGAAAGTCATTTAATTTCTTGTTCTTTAAGATTCAGCACTTTATTTTCTGTTCTCTTTAATTTCATGCAATTTACCAATTCCCTTTACTTTCCATGCAATTTAAATTCTGTTAATCACAAATCACTCAACCAAATCTTGATTCGCTTGACTAAATCAACCACTAAACTGAAATTGCTCAATCCTTCAATCCCTGTGGGATCGACCTCACTCACGTGAGTTATTATTACTTGATACGACCCGGTGCACTTGCCGGTTAGTTTTGTGTGTTTGGAATTCGTTTTCCGAAAATACACATCAAGTTTTTGGCGCTGTTGCCGGGGATTGAAATAGATTGACAATGATTAAGTGAAGTGGAGATCTAGATCAAGCACTTTTTCTTTTCTGTTTCTCTAATTTTTGACTAACCCACTAACTGTTTGAATTTTTGCTTAAGCTAACTAAACTTCATTCTAGCAATAGATTGAAGTGTTACTGGTGGTGTTTCTTTTGTTTTGTTTGTATGTGAGGTACAGGGACATCCATTCCTGTTTTATCTGAAACTGACCAGAGAACTCTTAGAAGGTTAAGAAGAGCTGAAAGAGGGAAAAATATTGTTGGAGAGGAAGAATCTGAGGAAGAATATCACGAGATATAAGGAGATCCATCTAATCCAGGAGGAGGGGTTAACAATAACCCACAACAGAGGAGAGTACTGGCCTCCTATACCTTTGCAAATGCTAGACATTGTGGAAGCAGCATTCTCACCCCTAATTAGAGATGTTCAATGAATGGGACGTGCTGCAAAATTTCTATAAAGGCCTGACATTGAAATCTCAAGAGGCATTAGATCATTCTGCTGGAGGTTCACTACAACTGATGAAAACTGCTGAGGAAGCCTAGAATCCTGTGGACATGGTGGCCAACAATCAATATTTCTTTGCTCATCAAAGAAACCGCCAACCATCACAAAGGAGAGGAGTAATGGAGCTAGAAGGAGTAGACTCAATCTTGGCTCAAAACAAGATGATGCAGCAGTAAATTCAACAACAATTTGAGCAAATGGCCAAGAAGATTGATAGCCTCCAAGTTGCAGTAGTTAACACAAGCCAACCATCATCCACATGGGGGCAAAATGAAGAAACTCAAGAGGAGCAGCAGCAAGAACAAGTCCAGTACATGCACAACCAAAATTCTGGACAGAATGAAGTGTATGGTGACACATACAATCCATCCTGGAAGAACCACCCAAACCTCAGATGGGGAGATAATCACAACCAAAACCAACAACCATGGCAGAGGAACTCAAACCAAAACACTTCAAGAAACAACCAAAACCACAACCAGCAGCAAACTAACCAAAACCCTTACAGAAAACCTCAAAACAACTACCCCAACCCCAACCATTACCAATCCAATAACCAACCTACCAACCAAAATGCCCACCATCCACCATCCACATCTCACAACCCACCACAAGCATCACCTGAATCTCAAAGACTCACTAACTCATGAACGTACTTAATGAATGCATGCAAATTTTTTGAAACATATGCTAAGACTTCTAAAGTTTGGTGTGCTGATGAGTATTTTGGTGAAAAATAAATTTCTCCCAAAACACACAAATCTAACCGGCAAGTGCACCGGGTCGCATCAAGTAATAAAACTCACGGGAGTGAGGTCGATCCCACAGGGATTGATGGATCAAGCAACTTTAGTGGGTGATTAGTTTAGTCAAGCTATCATTGATGTGAATTGTGTGAAATTGTAACTAACAGGAAGTAAAGGACAATGAATTTAAAGTTGCAGAAAGTAAATTGCATTGAAACTTAAATTGCAAGAAAAGTAAATTGGAATCACAATTCCTTCAAATTATGCAGCAAGTAAACAGAGAGAAATCTCCGAGGGAGAATGAAACAGAACACCTTCAATTCTCCACCCAAGACTCAAAAACAAAGAAAAGAAAATTAAAGAGAGAGTTCTCGAATCCTAGTGCTCCCTAGTGGAGCCAGCCTCCTCCCAAATATGAAAATGATGCCTTATATAGGCTTTACAAAATGGAAATGAAAATGAAATTAAAAACAAATTACAATTAAATGAAATTCCTATTTTATCTATTTCTTGTGCCTTTGAGTGATGATCATTTGGGCCCTTGCTCTTGATGGAATTGGGTTGATAAAGCCCTTGGCCTCCCTTATGCACATTTATGGCGCCAACTTTGTCCTCTTGTCATGTTGCCAATTTTATGCCCAATATAGACTATCATATATGGTTGGAAATCTCTGAATGTCAGCTTTCTAACCCACTTGGAATCACTTCAATTGGACATCTACAACTCAAGTTATGATCATTTGAAGAGGGCAAGGTTGCTGGCTTTGGTGTGCAGCGTTTGAGGTAACGTTAGCACTCAAACGTTGGCGAAAACGCCAGTTCTGGAGGCTCAAACGTATTGTCCACCCCATACTATTATACATTGTTGGAAAGCCCTGGATGTCTACTTTCCAATGCCGTTGGGAGCACATCAATTGAAGCTCTACAGCTCGAGTTATACTCCATCGAAGGTGCAGAGGTCAAGTGGCCTCACTGCATGTTGCCACCATGTTCATTTATGCACATTGCGGGGCAGTTTTCTCCCTCAATTTTAGTGTCCACCATGCAGTGTCATATATGCTTGGAAAGCTCTTGATTCCTACTTTCCAATGCTTCTTGAATCACCTCATTTGGAGCTCTGTAGCTCAAGTTATTCTTGTTGGAAGTATACCCCTTGTATGCCTTGTGGTGTGTGGCGCCAACGTTAGCCTCCAAGTTAGGGGGCTAACGTTGGGGCTAACTTCATGCTTCCTGGTTCAATTTTCACTTATTCCATTGTCCTCTCTTCACTCCTAGCCATTCCTCTTTGCTTCAACCTTTCTCCAAGCTTTCTTCACCTATCATTAATCAACCAAACTCATCAAAGCTATGCTCAAAATCATGAGATATTCATTCTTTCATAATATGTGACAATTTTAGCATAAAACCTCATGAAATAGCATGAATTCATACATGGTTGATTAACTCAAAGGAAACATGAAAATCTACCCAATTGGCTTGCTTATGGCTCAAGAAAGTGCATAATTCAATTGAAAACAAAAGAAAAAGGCTAGTTAAAATAGGCTAAGATGACTTGTCATCATGTGCCTTCAAGCACACCAAACCAGTGTTACAAACATTTTCATACTATATGCTTAGTTATCCTGATGAAGCATATGACCAAACACTAAGTTTGGTGTTTTTCTTCTCATGAAAATTAAAAATCATGCATCAATGATCATACGTTGTCTCTTTCTGAGACTTTTCAATTGAAAAGAAATCATATTCTGTGATGAAGGCATCAATTGTGATTAACTACTGGCATCTCACATTTACCCCTTAACAAGAGACAAGTTTGGTGTTCATCAAACCTTGATGCACTGATTAAGGGACACAATTGATCCTTCATGAAAAAAAAAGAAAAAAAAAAGAAAAAAGAAAATTATGATGAAAACATTTCTTATAAACATTTAACCAAGAGTGACATTGGGATTTCAGGAACACTAGTTGGAGAAAGAAACATTTTTAAACTATATGACCAAACATTAAGTTTGGTGTCCTCCAAGAAAAGTCACGGTTAGAATGGATATAAGGAATGAGAGTTCATATAGTTGTGAATAAAGGAAGCATTCTTACCACGGTTTGATAATGTTGATCTTTGATGTCTTGTTGTGATGACTAGGTGGTCAAAGAACACTCAATGAAAGAGACAAGACAAAGGGAGAGCATCTGCACAACATGGATCCAGCATTTCCAACTTTTGATGAATTCCTCAAAGGGAGAAGTGAGGTAGAAGTAAGCAATGCTATGAAACTTGAAGATAGAGTAGAGGAGGCGATGAATAAAGCTGGGTTCTGGCGGGGTCAACAAACAACAGACATGGACACAGAGAATACCAACAACCAAGTGTATAAAAGAAGAAAGAAAAAGCATGACAAATGAAAGGTGGACTTGCTCCTTGTTCATCACTAAAAAAAAAAAAAGAAAGAGCATGCATCTTATCTGTTTAAAATAGTCTTTGCATTATGTTTGTTTCCCTTAAAATAAGTAAGCTAGTCTAAGTGTGTGCTTGTGTGTTTACTTTCACTTAACAAAAAGTATGCTTTGTCCTCTGCATCTTTAATTCAATAAAAGAAATGTTTGAATGTGAAGTGAGATAGTTCTCTGTTAGATAGATGTACAATAAAAGTAAGTGGTGGTATGTATGTGTGATTGTATGATAGCTCACTTTTAGTGAATAAGAGAACTAGGATGTCTCCTTTTAAGTAGAAAGTAGCCTACTGTCTATGAATCTCAATCAAATAAAAGTCCATGGTTAAAAAGAAAAACAAACAGAGAAAAGAAAAGGCCAAAAATTGGCAATAGAATAAAAGAAAAAAAAAAGAAGTAAAGCTAGACACCAATAGCTTGAACCTTAGAATATATGCATGTGGTGTCTTTGTACTAGGATCTGCTTGGATTATTAAGTTCTTTGGAGTGCATCAACACTCGGTGACTTGGGTTAACTAACGCGGGATCATCAGCTGAAAGTCCACTATCAAGAGCAACCTAACTACAAGGCATTTAGTAACCCAAAGAGGTGCTGGGCATCAATGTTTTAAGAAGGAATGTGAGCCCAGTGTCTATAGTGAATAATGTGTCAAGTATAAAGAAAGAAAAGAACTTGTTACACATGACACTGAACTAAAGCTTATAGAGAAAAACAATAGTCAAGGACAAAGGAATAATGAGAGGTCATAGCAGTGTGTTGCTTGATGCTTGAAGGAGACTTTCTAGGCCTAAAAATCAATAAGAAGTGAGTGTTTACTTATCCACATAAAACCCCATGAACTACCAATAATACTCTGCTAGCATGAACATCCTCTTCCATTTCATTCTTTCTTCTCAATAATTCTTTTCTTGCTTGGGGACAAGCAAGCTCTAAGTTTGGTGTTGTGATGACAAGTCATCTTAGCCTAGTTTCACTAGCCTTTTTCTTTTGTTTTCAATTGATTTTATGCACTTTCTTAAGCAATAAGCAAGCCAATTGGGTAGATTTCCATGTTTCCTTTGATTCAATCAACCATGGATGAATTCATGCACTTTCATGAGATTTTATGCTATAATTGTCATATATTATGAAAGAAACACAATCTTATGATTTGGGGCATAGCTTTGATTGTTTTGATTGATTGATGATAGGTGAAAAGAGTTTTGAAGAAGGTTGAAGGAAGAAGGAATGGCTGGGAGCAAGAGAGAACAAAAATTTTGAGCCAAAGTTTGCCTCAAACTTTAGCTCAAACTTTTAGAAGAGTTGAAAACATTCCAGAGGAAAAAAGCTTGAGCCAAAGTTTGCCTCAAACTTTAGCTCAAACTTTTGGAAAAATTGAAAACACTCCAGAGGAAAAAAGCTTGAGCCAAAGTTTGCCTCAAACTTTAGCTCAAACTTTTGGGAGAAAAGCTGGAGCCAACGTTTGCCTCAAACCTTTTGGCAAACGTTGGCATCACAAAACCAACACCCTGGAGGAGAAAAGCTTGCGCCAACGTTTGCCTCAAACCTTTTGGCAAACGTTGGCGCCACACTTGCACACCCTGGAGGAGAAAAGCTTGCACCAACATTTGCCTCAAGCTTTTTGGCAAACGTTGGCGCCATACATATACACAAGGGGACCAACGTTTGAGCAAAAGTTTGACCTCAAACTTTAGCCCAAACGTTGGTAGCAGCAAGTGAAGCCATCTGTTGCCGGTTAGTTTTGTGTGTTTGGAATTCGTTTTCCGAAAATACACATCAACTCATATCTATGGCACTGTGAGCTTGTTCTTCCCCTTCTTCTGATCTTCTTCTTCTTTGGGGTCTTTCTTCTTGATCATCATCCTCATTAATCCCTTCCATGCTTCTTTTTGTGATTCCCGACCCCCTTCTTACTTTTTCTGTGTCCTCATCTTCAAAAATCACCCCAGCTTTATTGCATAGCCTTAGAATTGTGCTTGAATGGCCGAGCCTAGTGGATTTGGTTGTGCTATTAGCTATCTCTTGAATACTGTTGGCTATGAGTTGTGCAAGGTTGATTTCTCCTCCATGTAGGATACAGTATGTCAAGAGTGCTCGCTTGATTGTGACCCCTGAGGTGTTTCCAGTTGGGAGTATGGATCTCCTTACTATCTCATACCACCCCTTGGCCTCAGGAATGAGATTTATTCTTTTTAATCGGCTCGGGACTCCTTTCGAGTCTCTTTCCCAGTCTGTGTCTTCCAAGCATATCCCCTGCAAGATCTCATCAGGGTCATTCTCTCCCTGCAGTCTGGCCTCATAGCTGGGTTCTTCATAAGTGATGGTTCTCAACTTCAGGGCTCTCGTAATGGCTGTTGGGCTAAAATCCACTTCAACTCCTCTAATATAACTTTTGTACGGGATGCTGTCTTCACTCTCTTTCATCGTATTTGCAAAAAATTCCTTGATCATGACTGCACTAATCTTGGTGAGAGGATTGCATAGAAGATCCCATCTTCTTTCTCTAGTGATTTGCTTCATGATGGGATATTCTCCTTCCCTCAGCTCAAAACCCCTCTCATGAATGATAAGCTTTGTTTTCATGAGTCTGTGGTACTTTCTTTCATGAAACTAAGATCTGAACCTTCTTGTATCATAAGCTGGGGGTTCGGCTACCATGGGCTCCTTGCCTGGCCTTCTCCTTGAGCTTGATGAAGCCATAATTGCAATCAAAGGGAAGAGACAAGGGTGGATTTTGATGTAAAGAGAACAAAGAAAGAGATGTTGCTGTTATGAGTGGAGTGGTGTGTATAGGATTGCACAAGGTGGAGACAAAGACTTATGTTTGTAAGGAGGGCTTGTAGGCACATGTGATGCAAAAGATGTCTCAACTTATTTATAGGCATGGTATTAAAATGTTGGACGAAGACCATACTTGGAGAGTGATTCGGTCATGACTTGTGAAGGGTGGAGATTGAGTTGAACAACATAGTAGCTTCATGAGATGAACGGCTTGCATGTTCTCTTGAGGATTGACAAGGATTCTCTTCCCATTGGTTGCATGAGGTTCATCCTCCAAGGTGACTAGCATGCAGATTTTTGCTTTCCAAGGTGGGCACACCTCTCTAGGCACATGTGATCCTTCTCTTGACTTGTCACAGCCGTTTTTTCATCTTGTCTTTACCTCAACATTCTTTTCCTAATTAAATCAAAATGATATGCTTTAGGAAACAATTAAAGCATGGTGATAAAGTGGTGAATGCTCATATTAAATTTTTTTTTTGTTTCTTAATCATGAAAAATCAATTGTGTCCCTTACTCAGTGAACCAATGTTTGGTGAACACCAAACTTGTCTCTTGCTACAGGATCAATGTCGAAACTAGCATTTATCACAATTGATACTTTCATCATTTCATTTCCTAACATAAATTCCTAAGATAGAACAATGCATGATTCATGTATGCATGGTTTTGATTTTCTGAAACACATGCAAACACCAAACTTAATGTTTGGTCATACACTTCACCGAAATGACTAAGCATATGATCTAAGAATGCTTGAAATGTTAGTTTTTGTGTGCTGTAAAGCACACCAAACTTAGAAGTCTGGCATGTGTTTCAAAACAGTGTATGCATTTGTCAAGTATGTCTAGAAAAAATTCAAAATCATGCTAAAGTAACCACAACTTATTGAATTCAAAAACAAGCGGAATCTTAAATCATGGGTTGCCTCCCATGGAGCGCTCTTTTATTGTCATTAGCTTGACATTGAACTCCTTTTTTATGGTGGTTGATGACTGTAGTGCCTCAGCTTGTCTCCCCTCACTGTGAGCTTCTTCTTTGTTCCTTGATGCTCAATTTCAGCATGCTCTAGCGAGAGTATTTTGCTGACAGTGTAGTAATCATCAGTCTGTTGGCTTGCTCCCAGTTGTTGATAGATCAACTGTACTTCATCACCCATAGAAAACCTTTCCGTTGGAATTTTTTTATTCTTCCAAACCTTTTTGGTTTTGTTCTTATTTTTCTTCCTTCCTTTTGTCTATCCTTCTTCTTTGACAGTAGATTTCACTTTGAGGTTTTTCTTCTTGATTGCTAACACTCCAATGTCTTCCTGAAATTCTTCATCATTCTGCACAATCTCTTTCTCTTTTTGCCTTGCTGTATTATCTATTTCTTGCTTTGGAAGGTAACTGTCGATCGTCTTGTTGATTCCTTCCTTCCACTGCAGTTTTTCCTTGTTGGTTTCCATACAGTCCTTCTTTTCATCGATGAACCATGTTTCTGGAAGTACATTCAAGGTAACACTTTCATCATACATTCTGAGGGTCAATTCTCCTTGCTCTACGTCTATAATGGCCCTAGCAGTGGCCAAGAATGGTCTTCCCAGTATAATGGAATCACCTTCATCCCTATCTGAATTTAAGACCACAAAATCTGCAGGGAATATGAATTTGTACCTTGACGAGAAGGTTCTCAATCACACCCCTAGGACATATCACTGACTTGTCCACCAATTCTAGAGACATCTGTACTGGTTTCACTTCTTCTATGCACAGCTTTTTCACTAGAGAGGAAGGCATTAGATTGATACTAGCTCCTAAGTCACACATTGCCTTGTTGATGGTTGATGTGTGGAAAACGATCCAACACAAAACTCACCGGCAAGTGTACTGGGTCGCATCAAGTAGTAATAACTCACATGAGTGAGGTCGATCCCACAGGAATTGAAGGATTGAGCAATTTTAGTTTAGTGGTTGATTTAGTCAAGCGAATCAAGTATTGGTTGAGTGGTTTGTATTTGATAGGAACTAAGTGGCATGAACTGTAAAGGGGGAAGGGGAAATTGTAGTAAATTAAAGAGCAAAGAAAGTAAATAATCTGAATCTTAAAGAACAAGTAATGTAAATTGCATAAACTTAAATTGCAAGAAAAGTAAATGGCTGAATCTTAAAGTGTAAATTGCTTGAATTGTAAAAGGAATTGGGAATTGGGATTGCAAAATTTAAACAAGCAAAGATAAATTGCAATAAACAGAAGAGTGGAGGAGTAATTGAATTGAACTAGATCTCAACAGAAAAGTAAAAATGCTTTGAAAATTTAAAAACAGAAAGTGAGCAATGCTTAATTTGCAGCAATTTAAAAGTGGTTGAAGATCTTAGGAGTGGAAGAGACTAGATAACAAGTCTAGATCTCAAATCCTTCCTTGATCTAACAAGAACAATTGCAAAAGAAATGAAGAAAAGTAAAATGCAGAAAGAGTAGAAGAATGAAGCAGTAAACAGAAATGGAAATTCAATTATGCAGAGAAAGTAAACAAGAGATCTCAAGGTGAGATTGAAACAGAAGTTCTTCAATTCTTCACCCAAGATCAAAAGCAAGAAAATTAAAGAGTGTTCAAGCAAGAACAAGGAAGAAGAGAGATCAATTCTCCTTCCCAATTCTCTAAGATCTAAATTCAAAAATAAAAGCTCAAAATAAAAATGAAATTTAAAAGAAAAATTCAAAGTAAAGTCTAGAGGTCCTTATTACATCAAACTAGCTCCTATTTATACACTTTCTATTCTTGGATTTTTGGAATTTGGATGGGCTTTTGATTTGGTGAAGAAATGAATTAATTTGGATTTTTAGTTCAATTTTCAGCCCATGGTGCACCTCCCAGGGAAGAGTTCGGCTCTTGGCAAGAGCTTTGGCCAAGAGCTTTGGTCCCCTTCCTTCCAATGTGTTGCGCATGGTCCTTTGTGACAAGAGAACAAAGCTCTTTGCAAGAGCTTGAAAGCTCTTGGCAAGAGCTTGAAAGCTCTTGGCAAGAGCTTTACTTGTCCTTGAGGTCCTTGGTTCAAGTCTCTGGTGGAGCACTTGTGCAGCTAATTTCCTTGGCACAAGAGAAGCCCCCAAAGTCTTGCTTCCTTGAGGTGCCCAGTTCAATCCTTGGTGAAGGAAGACAAGCCAATTTTCCTTGGCAAATGAGTGGCGCACAAGGCCTTGCTTCCTTGAGGGGCTTAGTTCGAACCTTGGTGAGTGAAAACAAGCTAATTTTGGCTTGTTTTTCCTTGTGAAGTAGCGCTGGCCCCCTCCTCTTGGTCATGGGTTCAAGTCTTGGTGAGTGCATTAGTGAGCTTTTCTTCCTTAATTTTCTTTGGAGCATGCCCGAAAAAGCTCTTTGGCAAGAGCTTCAAAGTTCTTTGGCAAGAGCTTGGCTCTTGGTTCCTTCTTCCATGTGTTCTTGATAAAGCTCTTGGCAAGAGCTTCAAAGCTCTTGTTTCTTGACTTCACCCACGCTTTTCCTTGTTTGAGCCACGCTTCTCTTCCTTGTGCCACGCTTTCCTTATTTTTTTTTCTTCACCTATAAGTAATCAAAACAACCAATCAAAGTATCACAAAATTCACAAAGCTTAAAATTCATTTAAAACCAATTAATTTTTGTTTAAACTTCATGATTTTACATCAATTAAAGGGTGGTTGATTGATTCAAAGAAACCATGCATTTCCATTCCAAATTACTTACTTAAATGCAAGAAAGTGTATAAAATCAAATAAAAACAAAGAAAAAGGCTAGTAAAACTAGGCTAAGATGACTTGTCATCAATGGTCATACTACCAATGGCACAAGGTAGAGAGAAACTTCCAGGATCTTCAAGTTTAGGGGGAAGTCCTTTCTGGATTAATGCTCTGCATTCTTCAGTGAGCAGTATAGTTTCATTAACTTGCCAACTCCTCTTCTTGTTGATAAGCTCTTTCAAGAACTTTGCATACAGGGGCATCTGTTCCAATGCTTCAGCCAGTGGAATGTTTATCTCCAATTTCTTGAAGACTTCAAGAAATTTAGGGAAGTGTTGGTCCTTAGTCTCTTTGCTGAACCTTTGAGAATATGGCAATAGAGGTGTCAAGTTCCCTGCCTTTGTTCCTTGGTTGGCTCTCCCATTGCTTCCTTCTCTTTTCTTGATTTTTGTGGCTGGTCTTCCTTCTCTTGAGCCTGATTCTAAGTTTGCTTGCTTGCTGTTACATCCTCATCATTGGCTTTCTCTTCTTCATCTTGTTTCTTGTCACTTTCCTTTGGCTTCATAGTTGTTTCTTCATTTTCACCAAGATCTTTCCACTCCTTAGCTGTATTGCTTTGCACTCCTCCTTTGGATTAGGAATGGTGTCGCTTGATAGTGAGCCTGATGGTCTTTTGATGGTAATCTGCTTGGAGAGCTGTCCAATTTGCCTCTCCATATTCTTCACGGAGGCTTCCTGGTTCTTTATTGTAATCTCTTGGTATTTCATCATTTTATCCATCAAGAGTTCCAAATTGGTAATCCTCTGAGAGTCTTGTGAGATTGGTTGGTTGTAGGGTGTTGAGGGCTGAGGGTAAGTATTTTGGTTGGAGGCTTGGTTATTGGATGGATGATGGTTAGAGTTGGGGTAAGTGTTTTGTGGTTTTCTTTATGTGTTTTGGTTATTATTCTGCTGGTTGTTGTGGTTTGTGTTTTTCCAACTGTTTTGGTTTGAGTTTCTTTGCCATGGTTGTTGAGGTTGATTGTGATTGTCTCCCCATCTGAGGTTGGGGTAGTTCTTCCATGAGGGGTTGTAAGTATCACCATAGACTTCATTTGGCCCAGAATTTTGGTTATGCATGTACTGGACTTGTTCTTGCTGTTGCTCCTCTTGAGTCTCATCATTTTGCCCCCATCTGGTTGATGGTTGGCTTGTGTTGACTGCTGCAACTTGGAGATTGTCAATCCTCTTAGCCATTTGCTCAAATTGTTGTTGAATTTGCTGCTGCATCATTTTGTTTTGAACTAAGATTGAGTCTACTCCTTCTAACTCCATCACTCCTTTACTTTGTGATGGTTGGCGTTGCCTTTGGTGAGCAAAAAAATACTGGTTGTTGGCCACCATATCAATGAGGTTTTGGGCTTCCTCTCCAGTTTTCATGAGTTGCAAAGATCCTCCAGCTGAGTGATCCAATGCTTCCTGGGATTTCAAAGT
Organism: Arachis ipaensis; assembly: GCF_000816755.2. NCBI lineage: Eukaryota > Viridiplantae > Streptophyta > Magnoliopsida > Fabales > Fabaceae > Arachis > Arachis ipaensis. The sequence continues at coordinate 64,215,485 of NC_029793.2, forward strand.
CAAGCCTTCATAAAAATTCTGTAACTTATCCCACTCAGTGAACATATCAGTAGGGCACTTCCTGATTAGAGACTTGTATCTCTCCCATGCCTCATAGATGGGTTCAGCTTCCATTTATGTGAATGTTTGTACCTCAGTCTTCAACCTAATGATCCTTTGAGGTGGGTAAAATTTAGCAAGGAACTTGGTTACTAGATCATCCCAATTGTTGATACTGTCTCTTGGGAAGGATTCCAACCATTGAGTGGCTTTGTCTCTGAGAGAAAATGGAAATAGCAGTAACTTGTAACTGTCAAGGTGCACACCATTGGTTTTGACAGTGTCACAAATCTTCAAGAAGGTAGACAAGTGTTGGTTAGGGTCTTCAAGTGGTCCTCCTCCATGAGAACAATTGTTTTGAACCAAGGTGAAGAGTTGTGGCTTCAGTTCAAAGTTATTTGCATTAACATTTGGGGTAAGGATACTACTCCCACAATGTCTAGGATTTGCAAAAGTGTAAGAAGCCAAAACTCTCCTCTGTGGTGCATTATTGTTGTTATTGGCTTCTCCTTCTGGTGGATTTGGTGGATTTGTTAAGTGTTCCTCCATATCTTGGAATTCTTCTTCTGAATCCTCTTCTCCAACAATGTTCTTCCCTCTTTCAGCTCTCCTTAATCTCCTAATAGTTCTTTCGTCTTGTTCAAAAAAAGTGGGTATAACTCTCCTTGTACCTGACATACAATCAAAACAAGAAGAATCATACAAAACCCATTACTGCAGTGAAATTTTAGTTAGCTTAAGCAAAAATTCGAACAGTTAGTGTGTTAGTTAAAAGTCAAAGAAACAGAAAAATAAAAAGTGCTAGATCTAGATCTCCACTTCACTTAATCATTGTCAATCTAATTCAATCCCCGGCAACGGCGCCAAAAACTTGATGTGTGGAAAACGATCCAACACAAAACTCACCGGCAAGTGTACCGGGTCGCATCAAGTAATAATAACTCATATGAGTGAGGTCCATCCCACAGGGATTAAAGGATTGAGTAATTTTAGTTTAGTGGTTGATTTAGTCAAGCGAATCAAGTATTGGTTGAGTGGTTTATAATTGACAGAAGCTAAATTGCATGAATTGTAAAGGGAGAGAGAAGAATTGCAGTAAATTAAAGGGAACAAGAAGTAAAAGTGCTAAATCTTAAAGAACAAGTAAATTGAATGGCGGAAATTTAGATTGCAAGAAATGTAAATAACTGAATCTTAAAGTGCAAGAAATGTAAATTGATTGAATTATAAAAGGGTTCAGGGAGCTGGGATTGCAGAAATTAAACAAGCAGAAGTAAATTGAAACAAAACAGAAGAGTAGAAGGTGAATTGAAGTAAAGTAGATCTAAACATAAAAGTAGAAATGCATGAGAAATTAAAATAGAAAGTGATGCTTAATTTGCAGCAATTAAAAAGATGTTGAAGATCTCAGGAGTGGAAGAGACTAGAAAACAAGTCTATATCTCAAATTCTTCCTTGATCCAACAAGAGCAATTGCAAAAGGGAATAAAGAAAAGTAAATTGCAAAAAGTGTAGAAGAAGATGCAGTAAACAGAAATGAAATTGAATTATGCAAAAAAGTAAACAAGAGGTCTCAAGGTGAGATTGAAACAGAAGTTCTTCAATTCTCTACCCAAGATCAAAAGCAAGAAAATAAAAGAGTGCTCAAGCAAGAACAAGGAAGAAGAGAGATCAATTCTCCTTCCCAATTCTCTTAGATCTAAATTCAAAAATAAAAGCTCAAAATGAAAATGAAAGTTCAAAGAAAAATTTCAAAGTAAAGGCTAGAGATCCTAATTAAATCAAACTAGCTCCTATTTATACACTTTCTATTCTTGGATTTTAGAATTTGGATGGGCTTTTTAATTTGGTGAAGATTTGAATTTAATTGGATTTTTGAATGAATTTCAGCCCATGTGAAAGTTGCTCCCAGGAGGATGCTCTGCTCATGTGGGGAGCAGAGCATTGGAGCCTTGTGTGGGGATCCTTTGTTGCGTCCAAGGCTGGGAGAAGCATCAGGGGAATGCTCCGCTCATGTGGGGAGCGGAGCATTGGGGCCTTGTGTGCATGTCTTGCACGCACCCAACTCCCTGGCTGTGTCAAATGTTGCACGCCTTGCTTCCTTGGACCGTGTCAAGCATGCTTGTGTGTGCCAAGCTTCAGCGCTCTGCTCTCCTTGTGAGCTGAGCATTGGTGCTTCCAAGGGGAGGTCCTTGGTTCGAAACTTGAGGGAAGCATGCGCTGGTGCCATTTCCTTGGTTTCTTGTATTGCCTTTGCTCCTTGCTTCCTCATGGTGCTGTGTTCGAAACTTGGGGGATGCTTTTGGCCAATTTTTGGCTTGTTTTCCTTGTGAGTAGCGCTCCCCTCCTTCCCTTGGGTCATGGGTTCAAACCTTGGAGCAAGCATTGGCAACTTATTTCCTTTGATTTATTTTTGGTTGAAGCCCGATAATGCTCCCAAGGAGAGCGGAGCATTGTTTTTCCTTTCCTTGTTTCTTGGCTTCAAATTGTGCTCAGCTCTCAAGGGGAGCAAAGCATTGAAGCTTTTCTCCTTGGTTCATTGTTCGCTCCCTTGGAGAGCACTAGGCTCTTGGGGAGAGCTTCGTGTCTTCCCTCCTTTCATGTGCCACAATTCTCAATTCCCTTTGCCACATTATTTTCTTCCTTGGGCCACACTTCTTAAGCCACGCTTTCTTATTTTCTTCTTTTCTTCACCTACAAGAAATCAAAACAACCAATCAAAGTATCACCAAATTCACAAGGTTTATAAATCAATAGAAATCAATTAAATTTGGCTCAATCCTCATGATTTAGTATCAATTAAATGGTGGTTGTTTGATTTAAAGGAACCATGCATTTCCATTCCAAATTACTTACTTATAATGCAAGAAAATGCATAAAACCTAATAAAAACAAAGAAAAAGACTAGCAAAACTAGGCTAAGATGACTTGTCATCACATATCACCAACCCCATAACAACTCACAAAATCACCAGAATAACTTGTCCACATCCACATTCCACCCACAAAATACCCTCGCAAATGGTTCAAACAATTTCCAGCAACAACCATCTCACTTTACACAACCACAACCAAATTCAGGCTTTCAAAGAATCTCTAGTTTGGAGATGATGATAGAGAAACTCATGAAAAATCAAGAGATAGCCAGACAAGATCAAGAAGCAGCAAGAAAAGATCAAGCCATAATAAGCAAAAACCAAGAAGCTTCAATCAAAAACCAAGAAGCTTCAATCAAAAATCTTGTGAGGCATATGGAACAAATGGCTAAACGAATTGCAGAGATGGGTGAGAAGCAATCAAATGCATCCCCTAGTGCCACTCAAGACCACCCAAGGGATAAAGGAAAAGCTAAAAAGTGGGAGGAGTGCAAAGCAATCATAGTGGGAAGTGAGAAGACTAGGGAGAAGGAAGCCATCAATCAAGAAGAACATAACAGAGAAGTTCCACAAGAAGAGACAGAAGAGAGAAGTAAAGAGGAGAGAAAGACCAAGAATGCAAAAAGCTCAAAGAGAGATAAAAACATCCTTGAGCCACAGCTACAAGAGAAGAAGGAAGGGGTGAAGTCATATGTCCTCAAACTTTCATACCCTCAAAGGTTTCGGAGAGAAAACGAGGATAAGCAATACTCAAAATTCCTGGATATATTCAAGACTCTCAGCATCAATATTCCTTTCTTAGAAGCACTTGAACAGATGCCATTATATGCCAAATTTATGAAAGAAGTACTCACAAAGAAAAGATCCCTGAAGGAAGGACAGATTGTTGAGATGACAAAGGAATGTAGTGCTATCCTCCAAAGAGAGTTGCCAGAGAAGAAACATGATCCTAGGAGTTTTTACATACCTTCCACCATAGGAAACATAACAATTGAGAAGTCATTTTGTGACCTCGGTGCAAGCATAAACTTGATGCCTTTGTCTCTAATGAGGAAACTTCAAATTTCTGAGCTGAAGTCCACACGAATAATTCTCCAAATGGCTGACAAATCCATTAAGGAAGCACTAGGAGTTATGGAGAATGTGTTGGTAAAAGTGGAAAAATTCTTTCTCCCTGCTGACTTTGTTATCTCAGATATAGAAGAGGACCCTAACACTCCCATCATCATGGGAAGGCCTTTCCTAGCTACGGGCAGAGCATTGATAGATGTTGAAAAAGGGGAATTATTGCTGAGAGTGCATGATAAGCACCTAACATTCCATGTTTTTAAAACCTTGCATGAGCCCATTCAGGAAGAAGATTTTATGAAGGATAAGGCTAGAGATCAAAGCCTGAAGGAGGCAATCAATGAGCTAACTCCAAGACTTCTAAATCCATGCTTGAAAGAAGTATAAATGGTGACCAAAGAAATCAAGGAGGAACTAGATCCAAAACCCCCAGATAAGAAACTCAACACCTCAGATAAAGAGCCACCAAGGCATGAATTATCTTCTGAGAAAGAAAAGAAGAAGAGGCCAAAAGGATGGAGAAACAAGAATATCCCCACTGAAGGCTTCTCACCAGGGGATAAAGTGATGTTAAACACCCAACCAATGAAGGTGTCCCCACAATTATCTGAGTGCTATATTGTGAACCGGATCCTTTCACTTGAACACCTAGAGATCATCAAAGAGGAGACCAGAAGGAAGTTCACAGTAAGAGGAGAAAAGTTGAAGCACTATGATTTTCAACCCCTATGATCAAAGGATGAGATGTCAAGCTAGTGACAATAAAGAAACGCTTGTTGGGAGGCAACCCAACCTGAGGTAGTTCACTTTTCATAGCTATTTCAATAAAAGGGTTAATTAGACTTATCTATATTTGAAGGAGCTAAGTTTGGTGTTGCACACCAAAACAATTTAAGGGAGAATGAAGGATTCTAAGTTTGGTGTTCCACCAACATTTTATCTAAAAAGCACACTCTCACTTCCTGCATAATGCTAGCTCCAAGCAATCAGACAAATCATATAACCATTTAGTTGCTTTCTAATTTTTAGCTCCATAACCTTTAGCAAGGCCAAGAGAATTCATAATTGGTTAACTTGTTGAATCAGAGGCAGTGGCAAGGAATTAAGTTTGGTGTTCCCACACCAAAATAAATCCAAAAGACACACTCAATTCATGCATACTAACCATTCACTTAAGGGCTTGAGAAGCAAGCAACTTTTGAGAATTATGCAGGAAACTAGCCAACATTTGAAGACAATTTGCATTATGACTCAAAAGGGATACAACAGAAGGAAGAATGAAAAGCGGCAACCCGAAAGGTTGTGTCTACACTTAATCCTTGTTGGTGAAGAAGTAATTTAAATTGGGAATTCTTGTATGTCTTACTAAAGTGTTCATTTGGTTGNNNTCTTACTAAATTTGGTTGCAAGTGGAATTGTTTGTCAAGAATGCTGATCTGCATAATGCTTGTTGCCCATCACTTAGCTTGAATTTTGTTTTTTGTTTTATATACTTGAATAAAAGAGAAATGTTTGAATTAGGAAGTAAAGATCCAATGTTACATAAGTTAGAATGAAAGTTAGTGGTGGTATTTGTTGATTTAATGCATGGCTCATAAAATAAATGCTGCATAATGATATGTTCTTTGAAGAAGGAACTAGTTTGCTGTTATAAATGCTTGTATCATTAAAGATCCCTTGATAATGAAATAAAACAGAAAGAAAAAGAAAGAGAAAAATCCAAGAATGGCAAAGAAAACAAATAATAAGGCTAGGCACCAATAGCTTGGACCCTAGGACACATGCTTGTGGTGTTTTTGTGCTAGGATATGCTTGCACAAGTAAGTTCTAAGGAGTATTTCAAAACATGGCCACTTAGATCAACTGATTTGGGATTGCCAACTGAAAGTCCACAATAAAGAGCAACCTAGCTACAAAACACTTAGTTATCCAAAGAGA
>NC_029793.2:64222151-64225676 GCF_000816755.2 Arachis ipaensis
AATTGTTTGTCAAGAATGCTGATCTGCATAATAATTGTCATCCTTCTTTACCTTGAATTTTGTTTTGTTTTCCATGTGCCGGAATAAAAGAGACATGTTTGAATTAGGAAGTAAATATCTAATGTTGCATAAGTTAGAATGAAAGTTAGTGGTGGTATTTATTGAATTAATGTCTGGTTCGTAAAATAAATGATGCATAATGATATGTTCTTTGAAGAAGGAACTAGTTTGCTGTTATAAATGCTTGTATCATTAAAGATCCCTTGAGAATGAAATAAAACAGAAAGAAAAAGAAAGAGAAAAAGCCAAGAATGGCAAAGAAAACAAATAATAAGGCTAGGCACCAATAGCCCCCTAGGACACATGCCTTTGGTGTTTTTGTGCTAGGATATGCTTGGACAAGTAAGTTCTAAGGAGTATTTCAAAACTTGGCCACTTAGATCAACTGATTCGGGATTGCCAACTGAAAGTCCACAATAAAGAGCAACCTAGCTACAAAACACTTAGTTATCCAAAGAGATGCTGGGCATCAATGATCCTAGGAAGAAAAGGGTGAGCCATGTGTCTGTGGTGAAGGAATGTTGAGCAAAATTAAGCCAAAGGCTGCTGCAACATTTTCTACCAAGCCTTCAAAGAACAATAAGCTCTCTGAGCAAAACAAAGAAGGAAAAGTTAGCAAGGGAACAAGTAAAAGTAAAGCCTTATAGCAGCAAACTTAGTGATCCTTTGAGGAAACATCTCCTATGTAACAGCAAGCAATAAATGAGCCACCATTGTCTGCATAAAAACCCTATGAACCAAGTTCAACTATATGCTCAATAAGGATATACACACTTCTCTGTTTCATTTCATTCCCTCTTATATTTGATGCTTTCTTGGGGACAAGCAAGATTTAAGTTTGGTGTTGTGATGACAAGTCATCATATGCTAGATTTGCAAGCATTTTTTACTTGTTTCATTAGTTTTTATGCACTTTCTTACATTGTAAGATAGTAATTTGGAGTGGAATTGCATGGTTTATTTGAATCAATCAACCACCCCTTAATTGGCACAAGATCATGAAGTTTAAGCTTGAATTAATTGATTTTTAAATGAATTTTAAACCTTGTGAATTTGGTGATACTTTGATTGGTTGTTTTTATTACTTGTAGGTGAAGAAAAGGAAAAAAAAATAAGAAAAGCGTGGCCTAAGGAGCGTGCCCAAAGGAAACAAGAAGCGTAGCCAAAGGAGAAGAAAAAGCGTGGCATCATTGAGAAAAGAAGGAAAGCTAGGTTGGGTGAGTGAACCGAGCATCACAAGGAACTAAAAAGGAAGCAAGGCACAAAGCTCAGTTAACTTAGCATCAAAGAAAGCAAGGCAAAAGCATAAAAACAAGTCAAAATGCATCCTTGCAAGGAACTAAGTGAGCTTTATCGGGCTTCTTCAGCAAGGAACGCTCCTTGCAAGGAAAACAAGCCAAAATTTGCCAAAATGCATCCCCCAAGACTTGAACCTTGCACCTAAGGGATAACAAGAAGGCAATACTCCAAGGGGGCAAGGGCGCTCAGTTGTTTAATTTAACTGAGCGCTACCTTATATTGATGGGCATAAGGAAAATTGGCTCCTAAAAATGCATTCACTGGGAATCAAAGTGGGAGCCTCACTCAAACAACAAGGAGCTCTACTTACACTACTTGCAAGGAAAATAAGCCAACATGGCTTCACTAGGATTCGAACTTGAGGCCTTCCACTCAAAGCAAGGCACTACCTCTCTTTGCTTCACAAAAGAAATTGGTCCAAATGCTTCCCCCAAGGTTCGAACTCAAGGCACTACACTCAAAGGTGGAGTGCTACACAAGGAAAGAAGGGAAGCTCAGTTCATTCTTCAAACTGAGCACTATTCTCCTCCCACTCTCCATACTTTGGCACACCAAGGACAAAATAGAAAGCTCAGCTCAATTTCCAACTAAGCTCTAGTGAAGTGCAACACGGACAGGGGGCTGGTGCACCAAATTGGGCAACACAAAGCAACATTGGGCGCTCAGTTTGGTATTTGAACTAAGCCATCCCCTGGGAGGTGCACCATGGGCCAAAATCCATCAAAAATCCAAATTAATTCATTTCTTCGCCAAATTTTAGATCCCACCCAAATTCTTAGATCTAAATTAGGAAGTGTATAAATAAATGTTAGTTTGATTTAGAAAAGACCTTTTGCTTCTTTGAGATTTTCATTTTGAAATTTTTGAGAGTTTTTACTTTGAATTTGGATTTTGGAGAATTTGGCAGGAGAATTGATCTCTCTTCTTCCTTGTTCTTGCTTAAGCACTCTTTACTTCTTGTTTTGGATCTTGGGTGAAGAATTGAAGAAATTCTGTTTCAAGCTCACCTTGAGATCTCTTGTTTTATCTTTCTGCAAAATTCTAAGAAACTTTGATTTACATTTCAAATTTTGTTTACTGCTTTCTTTCTTCTACTACTTCAGCAACTTACTTTTCCATTTCTTTTGCAATTGTTCTTGTTGGATCAAGGAAGGATTTGAGATCTAGCCTTGTTTTCTAGTCTCTTCCACTCCTGAGATCTTTACTTTCTCTTTTAATTTCTGCAATTGAGCTACATTTACTTTCTGTTTTAATTCTTCAAGCATTTTTACTTTTCTGTTTGAGATCTACTTAGATTCAATTCATCTTTTGCTCTTCTGTTTATTGTAATTTACTTCTGCTTGTTTAAATTTCTACAATCCCAGCTCCCAATTCCTTTTATAATTCAAGCAATTTACCTTTCTTGCACTTAAGATTCAGTCATTTACATTTCTTGCAATCTAAGCTTCTGCAATTTAATTTACTTGTTCTTTAAGATTCAGCACTTTTACTTTTTGTTCTCTTTAATTTACTGCAATTCTTCCCGCTCCCTTTACAATTCATGCAATCTAGCTTCTGTTAATTACAAACCACTCAAACCAATACTTGATTCGCTTGACTAAATCAACCACTAAACCGAAATTGCTCAATCCTTCAATCCCAGTGGGATCGACCTCACTCATGTGAGTTATTATTACTGGATGCGACCCGGTACACTTGCCGGTGAGTTTTTGGAAGTTGGAATTCGTTTTCCAAAATATCCATCAACGGACAGTTGACTTTTTTTTGCTGCACTTGTTCACAAATTAAGAATAAATTAATTAAAAAAATTTAAATTTTTTTTTATTTTTTGGATATTGTTAGAATTTTTTATTTTTTTACAATTAGAAAAAAATTATTTTTTTAGTTTCAAAATAAAAATAAATAAATTTCTCTTATTTTTTTATTTTTTATAAAAATTTTTTTGATTTTTAAAATTTTTTGATTTAAAAAATAAAAAATTTAAAATTTAATATATTAATTAAAAAAATAAAGTTAATCTTTTTATTTTATTTCAGATTGTTATAGATAATTTATTGTTTCAACATTTCAATAAAAAAACTTAAAAATTTAATATACTAATTAAAAAAATGAAAATAATATTTATATTTTATTTCAGATCGTATAAGACCATTTATTTTCTAGACA
>NC_029793.2:64226405-64229531 GCF_000816755.2 Arachis ipaensis
TATATATATATTATATGTATGAGCTTTAGAACTATCGTAGCCTCTGATTAACCTTTGCTTTACGATGCGAGGTAAAGCTTAGGGTAATTAGGGTGTCACAAAGAACCTCTCTTTGATCCTGAACCTGAGAGGACCCTAAGGAGGTATTTACAACAAGTTAAAACACAACACTCCAAAAGAGATCTCACAGAACTTTTCGAATAAGAAACAGAAAATACAAACATGGTAGCCAAACAGAACAATGGAAGAGATGCAAGAAAGCTTCTTGGTGACTTCACTGCACCCACTTCTGACTTCTATGGAAGAAGTATCTGCATATCTGCCATTAAGGCTAATAACTTTGAGCTAAAACCTCAGTTACTTTCTCTAATGCAACAGAATTGCAAGTTCCATGGACTTTCACTAGAAGTTTCACATCAGTTCTTATCTGAATTCTTGCAAACCTGTGATACTGTTAAGACCAATGGAATGGATCCTGAGGTCTACAGACTTATTGATGACATGTCACCATGTCATGTTTTTCTATGCTTTTTCATACAAGAAATTGATTATTTGTGCTTGAATAATGAATGCTTTTGTACTTAAATGGTATATTTCCTTGATCTTTTGATTTTATAAATTTTGTAGGAAATAAGAAGAAAAAGAAGCAAAAAGCACAAAATAAGCTAAAAAGGAGAAAAAAAGAGCTTTGGGACACACTTTGAAGTTAGAGCACACTTTGGAGGCTTAGGCCACGCTTTTAAAAGCGTGGCCCATGACCAAATTAAAGGAGATTGGCAACTAGCACACAAAGCTCCGCTCTTGCCAAGAGCAGAGCATTATCGTGATGCAAAAATGAGCTTGGAAGCAAAATTTTCGCTAAGTTAAAATCTGGGCGCTCACAGCATGACCATGCCTCCTTCAAAGGGCTATAACTTGAGCTACAGATGTCCAATTGATGTGCTTCTAGTTGCGTTGGAAAGCTGACATTCAGATCTTTCCAACGATATATGGCAATCCATATTTGGCATGAAATTGAGGCACGAGTGAAATGCATCTTTGAGGGTCAAAAACAAGCAAAAAAATTAGCTAATGCATTCACCAGGATTCGAAGAGGGAGACCGAGGGAAGCCCATCAAAGTAGCGCTCACTTGGAGAGTGCTCTGCTCTTGGAGAGAGCATTGTCGTGCTCTCTTCATGAAAATTCAAGGAAAATTGCTCCCCAAATGCCTTCACCAATGCTTGAACACGGATACCTCACCAAGGAAGCAAGGATGCTACGCTCCCACCAAGAGCAGAGCGCTACCCTGGTGCTACCCAAGCTTGGCACGCAACAAAGGGCCAAGGACATAAGCCACAATGCTACACTCCCACCAAGAGCAGAGCATTGCCCTGGAAGCAACACCCATAGGCCAAAATTCAATTAAAATTCCCTTTGAACACAATTCTTCACTAATTGAACCAAGGCCATCCAGACCCACTCTTCCTCAAATCAAAAGCAAGCAAAGCCCATTATCATCACTCAAAGGCACAAGGATTAGTTAGCTTAGGAATTTATTTTAATTGTAATTTGTTTTATTTTCATTTTGTAAAAAGCCTATATAAAGGCATCACTCTCATTTCAAAAAGAGGAGGCTAGCTCTAATAAAGAGCATAGAGGTCAGCTCCATTAGAGAACTCTCTCTTAGTTTTCATTCTTGTCTTGGATCTTGGGTGGAGAATTGAAGGAATTCTGTTTCAATCTCACCTTGGGATCTCTTTGTTTATTTTTCTGCATAATTCTAGAAACTGTGATTTGGATCCAAGTTTTCTTTACTGCTTTCTTCTACTTCTTCTGCAATTTAATTTTCCATTTCTTTTGCAATTGTTCTTGTTGGATCAAGGAAGGATTTGAGATCTAGACTTGTTTTCTAGTCTCTTCCACTCCTGAGATCTTCAACTTTCTCTTGAGCCATTGCAATTGAGCTACATTTTACTTTCTGTTTCATTCCTCTTCAATTTCCTTTCTGTTTTAATCTTGAGAGCAAGTGAGCTCTTGGCTTCCTTTCTGTTATTAATATTTCATTGAAATTATTATTTTCTCTTTGAGAATTCAAAATCGATCTAAGGCTTCTTGCTGATTTCCTCTTTTGCTACTTTTACTTTTCTGTAATTTCCTTTCCTGCATTCTGCAATTTCACATTTCTGTTCACATTGAGCTTGGTTTAATTTCCTGCACATTTATATTTTCCTGCAATTTAAATTTCCAGTTACTTGATCTATTGCTTTCTTTAATTTACAGCACCCACTCCCCTTTATTTTTCATGCAATATACTTTTCTTGCAATTTAAGTTTCAACTATTTTACTTTCTTGTTCTTTAAGTTACTTGAAATTTTATTTTCTGCATCTTTAAGATTCCTGCAGTTTACATTCTGTTGGCTACATTTCACCCAAATTTCACTTCAATGTTAGCTTGACCATGTGATGACAAGTCATCTTAGCCTAGTTTTACTAGTCTTTTTCTTTGTTTTTATTAGGTTTTATGTACTTTCTTGCATTGTAAGTAAGTAATTTGGAGTGGAATTGCATGTTTTGTTGAATCAACCAACCACCCTTTAATTGATACAAAATCATGAGGTTTAAGCAAAAATTAATTGAATTATGAATGAATTTTAAACTTTGTGAATTTGGAGATACTTTGATTGGTTGATTTGATTACTTGTAGGTGAAGAAAGAAGAAAATAAGAAAAGCGTGGCCTAAGGAGCGTGCCCAAAGGAAAAGAAAAGCGTGGCATCATCAAAGAAGGATGGAAGCCAAGTTGAGTGAGTGAACCGAGTGAACCGAGGAATAAAAGGAGAAAGCAAGGCACAAAGCTCAGTTCACTTAGTTAACTGAGCACCAAAGAAAGCAAGGCAAAGACATAAAGCTCAGTTCACTAAGTGAGCTTTATCGGGGGTTCTCCAAAATTAATTCAAAGCAAAATTCCAAGGAGTGAAGCTACAAAGTATCGAACCCATAACCCAAGGAAAGCAAGGAACGCTCCTTGCAAGGAAAATAAGAGAAAATTGCCAAAAAGCCTTCCACAAGGTTCGAACACAGAACCTCACGCTACTTAGCTTGCAAGGAAAATAAGCCAAAGTGAGTTGGCTAGGATTCGAACCTGGGA
>NC_029793.2:64230922-64257707 GCF_000816755.2 Arachis ipaensis
TTTGATTACTTGTAGGTGAAGAAAGAAGAAAATAAGAAAAGCGTGGCCTAAGGAGCATGCCCAAAGGAAAAGAAAAGCGTGGCATCATCAAAGAAGGATGGAAGCCAAGTTGAGTGAGTGAACCGAGCTTCACAAGGAATAAAAGGAGAAAGCAAGGCACAAAGCTCAGTTCACTTAGTTAACTGAGCACCAAAGAAAGCAAGGCAAAGACATAAAGCTCAGTTCACTAAGTGAGCTTTATCGGGGGTTCTCCAAAATTAATTCAAAGTAAAAATCCAAGGAGTGAAGCTACAAGGTATCGAACTCATGACCCAAGGAAAGCAAGGAACGCTCCTTGCAAGGAAAATAAGAGAAAATTGCCAAAAAGCCTTCCACAAGGTTCGAACACAGAACCTCACGCTACTTAGCTTGCAAGGAAAATAAGCCAAAGTGAGTTGGCTAGGATTCGAACCTGGGAGCTCATTCAAGACAAGGGAGGAGCGCTATTCTTTGTGAAAGGAAAATGAGCCAAGATGGCTCTCCCAAGGTTCGAACCAAGTAGCTTCATGAAAGACAAGGAAGGAGTGCTCCACTCTTCCAAGGAAATTAGCATCCATTTTCTTCCACTAAGAATCGAACTTGGGAGCATGAATTCCAAAGCAAGGTGCTACAATGGGGAGCTCAGTTGGTTTTCCCAACTGAGCGCTACTCTCCCCCACTCCCCACACTTTGGCACGCTAGGAAGCACACCAAGGAGGGAACCTTGTGCACACAATGACACGGCCAGGGAGCTAGGACGTGCGCTTGACACACCCAAGGCAAGACATAGAGCTCAGTTCAATTTTCCAACTGAGCTCTAGTGAAGTGCAACACGGACAGGGGGGCTGGCGCACCAAATTGGGCAACACAAAGCAACATTGGGCGCTTAGTTTGGTATTTGAACTAAGCCATCCCCTGGGAGGTGCACCATGGGCCAAAATCCATCTAAAATCCAAATTAATTCATTTCTTCACCAAATTTTAGAGCCCACCCAAATTCTTAGATCTAAATTAGGAAGTGTATAAATAAGTGTTAGTTTGATTTAGAAAGAACCTTTTTGCTTCTTTGAGAATCTTCATTTTTTTGTAATTTTTTTGAGAGTTTTACTTTGAATTTGGATTTCTGAGAACTTGGAAGGAGAATTGATCTCTCTTCTTCCTTGTTCTTACTTGAGCACTCTTTACTTCTTGTTTTGGATCTTGGGTGAAGAATTGAAGAAATTCTGTTTCAATCTCATCTTGAGATCTCTTGTTTAATCTTTCTACAAAATTCTAAGAAACTTTGATTTACATTTCAAATTATGTTTACTGCATTCTCTCTTCTACTACTTCTGCAACTTGCTTTTCCATTTCTTTTGCAATTGTTCTTGTTGGATCAAGGAAGGATTTGAGATCTAGACTTGTTTTCTAGTCTCTTTTACTCCTGAGATCTTTAATTTCTCTCTTAATTTCTACAATTGAGCTACATTCACTTTCTGTTTTAATTCTTCAAGCATTTTTACTTTTTTGTTTGAGATCTACTTAAATTCAATTCATCTTTTGCTCTTCTGTTTATTGCAATTTACTTTTGCTTGTTTATATTTCTGCAATCCCAACTCCCAATTCCTTTTATAATTCAAGCAATTTGCCTTTCTTGCACTTTAAGATTCAGTCATTTACATTTCTTGCAATCTAAGCTTCTGCAATTTAATTTACTTGTTCTTTAAGATTCAGCAGTTTTACTTTCTATTCTCTTTAATTTACTGCAATTCTTCCCTCTCCCTTTACATTTTATGCAATTTAGCTTCTGTCAATCATAAACCACTCAACCAATGCTTGATTCGCTTGACTAAATCAACCACTAAACTAAAATTGCTCAATCCTTCAATCCCTGTGGGATTGACCTCACTCATGTGAGTTCTTATTCCAAAATATCCATCAAGTTTTTGGCACCGTTGCCGGGGATTGATTAGATTGACAATAATTAAGTGAAGTCGAGATCTAGATCAAGCACTTTTTCTTTTCTGTTTCTCTAATTTTTAACTAACACACTAACTATTTGAATTTTTGCTTAAGCTAACTAAAATTTCACTCTAGCAATGGATTGAAGTGTTATTACCTTTCTGGTTTTGTGTGATTTTTATGTTTGGTTTGTATGTCAGGGACAAGAGGAGCTATACCCACATTTTGTGAACAAGACGAAAGAACCCTCTGGAGATTAAGAAGAGATGAAAGAGGGAAAAACATTGTTGGAGAAGAGGATTCAGAAGAAGAGTTCCAAGATATGGAGGAACGCTCAACAAACCCAACTAATCGACCAGGAGGAGCTGCCAATAACAACAACAATCCTCCACAGAGAAGAGTTTTGGCTTCCTACACTTTTGCAAATCCTAGACATTGTGGGAGTAGCATTCTTACCCCAAATGTTAATGCAAATAACTTTGAACTGAAGCCACAACTAATCACCTTGGTTCAAAATAATTGTCCTTATGGAGGAGGACCACTTGAAGATCCGAACCAACATTTGTCTACCTTCTTGAGAATTTGTGACACTGTCAAAACCAATGGTGTGCATCCTGACAGCTATAAGCTACTGCTATTTCCATTTTCTCTCAAAGACAAAGCCACTCAATGGTTGGAATCTTTCCCAAGAGATAGCATCAACAATTGGGACGATCTAGTGAGCAAGTTCCTTGCCAAATTTTATCCACCTCAAAGGATCATTAGGTTGAAGACTGAAGTGCAAACATTCACACAAATGGACACTGAACCTATCTATGAGGCATGGGAGAGATACAAGGCTTTAATCAGGAAGTGCCCTCCTAAAATGTTCAGTGAATGGGACAGATTACAGAATTTTTATGAAGGGTTGACATTGAAACCTCAGGAGGCTCTTGATCATTCAGTAGGAGGTTCTCTACAATTGATGAAGACTGCAGAGAAAGCCCAAAATATCATTGATATGGTGGCTAACAATCAGTACTTCTTTGCTCACCAAAGGCAATGCCAACCATCACAAAGGAAAGGAGTGATGGAGTTGGAAGGAGTGGACTCAATCTTAGCTCAAAACAAAATGATGCAGCAGTAAATTCAACAACAATTTGAGCAAATGGCCAAAAGGATTGATAACCTCCAAGTTGCAACAGTCAACACAAGCCAACCATCATCTACATGGGGGAAAAATGAAGAAACTCAAGAGGATCAACAGCAAGAACAAGTCCAGTACATGCACAACCAAAATTCTGGGCCAAATGAGGTCTATGGTAACACTTACAACTCCTCATGGAAGAACCACCCCAACCTCAGATGGGGAGACAATCACAATCAAACTCAACAGCCATGGCAAAGGAACTCAAACCAAAATAGTTAGAAAAACACAAACCACAACAACCAGCAAAACAATAACCAAAACACATACAGAAAACCACAAAACACTTATCCCAACTCTAACCATCATCCATCTAATAACCAAGCCACCAATCAAAACACTTATCCTCAACCTTTAACACCCCACAACCAACCAATCTCACAAGACTCTCAAAGGATCACCAACTTGGAGATCTTAATGGAGAAAATGATGAAGCACCAAGAGATGACAACAAAGAACCAGGAGGCTTCCATGAAGAATATGGAAAGGCAGATTGGACAGCTTTCCAAGCAAATTGCTATTGAGAGACCTTTGAGCTCGCTCCCAAGCAACACCATTCCTAATCCAAAGGAGGAATGCAAAGTTATTCAACTAAGGAGTGAAAAGATCTTGGTGAAGAATGAGGAAGCGACCAAGAAGCCAAAAGAAAATGACAAGAAACAGGGTAAGAAAGAGGAAGCCAATGATGAAGATGTAACAACAAGCAAGCAAACTTCATAGCAGGCTCAAGAAAAGGAGGAACAACCAAAAATTTCAAGAAAAGGGAAGGAAGCAATTGAAGAATCAACCAAGGATCACAGGCAGGGAGTGAACTTCACACCACCATTGCCATATCCCCAAAGGTTTAACAAGGAGACTAAGGACCAACACTTCCCTAAATTTCTTGAAATCTTTAAGAAATTAGAGATCAACATACCCCTGGCTGAGGCACTTGAGAAAATACCCCTATATGCCAAGTTTTTGAAGGAGCTTATTAACAAGAAAAGAAGCTGGCAAGAAAAGAAGACTATTATGCTCACTGAAGAATGTAGCGCTGTGATCCAAAGGGGTATCCCACCAAAGCTCAAAGATCCAGGGAGTTTTGTGGTCTCATGCACCATAGGCAAGATGACATTGGAAAACGCCCTATGCGATTTAGGTGCCAGCATCAACTTGATGCCCCTCTCAATGATGAGAAAGCTTGCTATAGAAGAAATCAAACCTACTAGGATGTCACTAGTGATGGCCGATAGATCAATCAAGACACCCAATGGAATTGTGGAAAATTTACTAGTGAAGGTTGGAGAGTTTATCTTCCCTACATACTTTGTAATTTTGGACACAGAAGGGGAAGGAAACAACTCAATCATCTTGGGAAGACCATTTCTAGCTACAGCAAGAACCACTATTGATGTGGAGAAGGAAGAAATAACCTTCAGGGTGCATAATGAGCAAATGGTAATCAATGTCTTCAAATCAATGTAACATCCTTCTGAGCAAGAAAATTACATGAAGGTGCATGTGATAGAAAGCTTGGTAGAAGAAATGTTTGAGGACAACTATCAAGAGCACCAGGAAGAACAAGGAGAGGAAGTGGTAGAAATATCCATTGAAGACAAGGAGGAGGATAAGCCAAAACAGGAGTTGAAGCCTCTCCCTCCTCACCTCAAATACGTGTTTCTTGGGGAAGCAGGAGCCTTACCAGTAATCATAAACTCTTCCTTGAACATGGAAGAGGAAACAAAGTTGATTTAAATATTAAAAGCTCACAAAACAGCCTTGGGTTGGACAATTGAGGACATCAAAGGCATCAGCCCTGCCATCTGTATGCATAAAATTTTATTGGAGGAAGAGTTAAGGCCTGTGGTTCAACCTCAGAGAAGACTCAACCCAACCATGAAAGAGGTGGTTCAAAAAGAAGTGATGAAGCTATGGAATGCTGGTATAATCTTCCAAATCTTGGACAGCTCGTGGGTGAGTCCGGTTCAAGTTGTACCAAAAAAAGGAGGAATGACAGTCATCACCAATGAGAAGAATGAGCTAATCCCCACTAGGACAATGACTGGGTGGAGAATGTGCATAGATTACAGGAGACTAAATGATGCTACAAGAAAAGATCATTTTCCTCTACCCTTCATTGATCAAATGTTGGAAAGATTAGCAGGCCATGCTTATTACTGCTTCCTTGATGGGTACTTTGGGTACAATCAAATAGTGGTGGATCCCAAGGATCAAGAGAAGACTTCCTTCACATGCCCATTTGGAGTGTTTGCCTACAGGAGGATGCCCTTTGGGCTATGCAATACCCCAGCCACTTTTCAAAGGTGCATGCTTTCCATCTTTTCTGATATGGTGGAAAAATTTTTAGAAGTCTT
The DNA here is from genome assembly GCF_000816755.2 of Arachis ipaensis. Lineage (NCBI taxonomy): Eukaryota > Viridiplantae > Streptophyta > Magnoliopsida > Fabales > Fabaceae > Arachis > Arachis ipaensis. Next base: position 64,236,421 of record NC_029793.2, read on the forward strand.
CATGGATGATTTTTCTATCTTTGGCAATTCATTTAACACTTGCTTGCATAATTTAACTCTTGTTTTAAAAAGATGCCAAGAAACTAATTTAGTATTGAATTGGGAGAAGTGTCATTTCATGGTTCCGGAAGGAATAGTTCTTGGGCATAAAGTGTCATGTAAAGGTATAGAAGTTGATAAAGCTAAAATAGAAGTTATTGAAAAACTCCCTATACCTGTTAATGTGAATGCAGTAAGGAGTTTTCTTGGGCATGCTGGCTTTTACAGAAGGTTCATCAAAGACTTCTCAAAAATAGCAAAACCATTGAGCAATTTACTAATGATCGATACCCCCTTTATCTTTGATGACAACTGTAAACACGCCTTTGAAACTCTCAAGAGAAAACTCATTACAGCACCAATCATCACACCCCCTGATTGAAATTTATCGTTTGAACTTATGTGTGATGCAAGTCACCTTGCTATTGGTGCTGTGCTGGGGCAAAAGAAAGACAAATTACATCATGTCATATATTATGCCAGCAAGGTGTTGAATGAAACACAAAAAAATTATACCACCACTAAGAAAGAACTTTTAGCAATTGTATATGCATTTGATAAGTTTAGGCAATACTTGATTGGTTTAAAGGTTATAGTGTATACTGACTATGCTGCTCTCAAGTATTTAAAGTATAAACAGGATTCAAAGCCAAGGCTTATTAGGTGGGTGCTGCTGCTACAAGAATTTGATATTGAAGTGAGAGATAGAAAAGGAAGTGAAAATCAAGTAGCAGATCATTTATCAAGAGTGCCACAAGAAGCCAAGCAAGATAGACCACAACAAGTAAATGAGAATTTCCCTGATGAGCACCTTTTCCAAGTTCAACAAACACCTTGGTTTGCTGACATAGCAAATTTCAAAGTAGGAAGGAAAATACCTCAAGAATTTTCCAAGCAACAAGTGAAGAAGCTACTCAATGAAGCAAGCAGATGGAGAAACTCCTCTACAAATATGGAGTAATCCATAAAGTAGCAACACCATACCACCCTCAGACTAATGGCCAGGCTGAATTAGCAAATAGGGAGTTGAAGAAGATCTTAGAGAAAACAGTGGGAAGCACAAGAAAAGATTGGGCTAGAAAGCTAGAAGATGCACTCTGGGCATACAGGACAGCTTTCAAAACTCCCATTGGAAAGTCCCCCTTTCAGCTATTGTATGAAAAATCATGCCATCTCCCTGTAGAGCTTGAACATAGAGCTTTTTGGGCTACTAAACTCCTCAACCTTGATTTTTAGGTAGCAGGGGAGAAAAGGTTACTACAACTAAATGAGTTGGATGAATTTAGGCTAGAAGCCTATGAAAATGCTAAGATATACAAGGAAAGAGCCAAAAGGTGGCATGACAGGAAGATTTTAAAGAAAGAGTTCAAACTAGGACAGCAAGTACTCCTGTACAATTCACGGCTCAAGATTTTCCCTGGCAAGCTCAAGTCCAAATGGACTGGCCCATATTTAGTGACAAAGGTTTTTTCTTATGGAAGTCTTGAGTTGCTAGATGAAGCTACACAGAGTCATTTCACAGTAAACGGGCACAGAGCAAAGCCTTACTTAGGAGGGCAATGGGACAAGGAAAAAGAGGTTCAGAACCTAAGCTAAGCAATAATGAAGGATGTCAAGCTAATGACAATAAAGAAGCGCTTGTTGGGAGGCAACCCAACCCGAGGTAGTTTTCTTCTCATAACTATTTTAATAAAACGGTTAATTAGCTTTATCTATATTGCAAGAAGCTAAGTTTGGTGTTGCACACCAAAACAATATAAGGGAGAATGAAGGATTCTAAGTTTGGTGTTCCACCAAAGTCTCATCATAAAATGCATTCTCACTTCCTGCATAATGCCAGCTTTAAACATTTAGATAAATTAGTTAACTATTTGCTGTTTCATAGTTTTTAGTTTTATTACTTTTAGCTAGGAAAAAGAATTTCACAGATAGTTAAATTGTTGCATGAGAAATATTGGCAAGGAACTAAGTTTCGTGTTCACACACCAAAGTAAGTTCAAAAGCCCACAAACAAGCTTGGCAGATTAACCAGATACCTAAAGGGCTTGGAAAGCAAGAAACATTTGAGGATTATGCAGGAAAACAGCCAATAAATTAAAGAACATTTGCATTATGATTTAGAAGAAGCATAACAGAAGGAAGAATGAAAAGCTACAACCCAACAGGTTGTATCTATACTTGATCCTTGTTGTTATGAAATGTTTAATTTAGGGATTCCTTCATGCCTTGCTAGAATGTTCATTTAGTTGCAAGTAAAAATACCTGCTTAAAAAAAAAAGCTATCTGCAATTTTTCTTCAGCTTAAAAGTCATCTGCATAATAAATGTCATCCTTCATTAGGTTGAATACTTTGCTTTGTCCCCTTGCTGTTTGAATAAAAGAGAGATGTTTGATTTAGAAAAGTAATTGTTCAATGTTGCAAAAGTTAGAATGAAAGTTAGTGATGGTATATGTTTGATTCAATTGTTAGCTCACAAAATAAATGCTGCATACTGACATGCTCATTGCAGCCTAAACTAGTTTGCTACTATGAAGCCTTGAATTAATAAAGAATCCATTGAAAATGAATCAAAATAGAAATAAAAAGAAAGAGCAAAGCCAAGAATTGGCAAAGAAACAAATAATAAGGCTAGACACCAATAGCTTGGACCCTACGACACATGCCTGTGGTGTTTCTGTACTAGGATATGCTTGGACAAGTAAGTTCTAAGGAGTATTTCAAAACTTGGCCACTTAGATCAACTGATTTGGGATTGCCAACTGAAAGTCTACAATAAAGAGCAACCTAGCTACAAAACACTTAGTTATCCAAAGAGATGCTGGGCATCAATGATCCTAGAAGAAAAAGGTGAGCCATGTGTCTGTGGTGAAGAAATGTTAAGTAAAATTAAGCCAAAGGCCACTGCAACATTTGCCACCAAGCCTTCAATAAGTAATAAGCTCTCTAATGCAAAAGAAAGAAGGAAAAAGCTAAGAAGGGAAGTAAGCAAAAAGTAAGGCATTGTAGCAGCAACCTTAGTGAATCTTTGAAGAAATATTGTTTGTTTAACAGTATGTAATAAATGAGCTACTATTGATCTGCATGAAATCCCATGAACCAAGTTCAACTATCTGCTTAATAAGGACATGTATACTTCTTTATTTAATTCTATCTTCTCTTATGTCTAATGCTTTCTTGGGGACAAGCAAGTTTTAAGTTTGGTATTGTGATGACAAGTCATCTTAGCCTAGTTTTACTAGTCTTTTTCTTTGTTTTTATTAGGTTTTATGCACTTTCTTGCATTGTAAATAAGTAATTTGGAGTAGAATTGCATGTTTTGTTGAATCAACCAACCACCCTTTAATTGATACAAAATCATGAGGTTTAAGCAAAAATTAATTGAATTATGAATGAATTTTAAACTTTGTGAATTTGGTGATACTTTGATTGGTTGATTTGATTACTTGTAGGTGAAGAAAGAAGAAAATAAGAAAAGCGTGGCCTAAGGAGCGTGCCCAAAGGAAAAGAAAAGCGTGGCATCATCAAAGAAGGATGGGAGCCAAGTTGAGTGAGTGAACCGAGCTTCACAAGGAATAAAAGGAGAAAGCAAGGCACAAAGCTCAGTTCACTTAGTTAACTGAGCACCAAAGAAAGCAAGGCAAAAACATAAAGCTCAGTTCACTAAGTGAGCTTTATCGGGGGTTCTCCAAAATTAATTCAAAGCAAAATTCCAAGGAGTGAAGCTACAAGGTATCGAACTCATGATCCAAGGAAAGCAAGAAACGCTCCTTGCAAGGAAAATAAGAGAAAATTGCCAAAAAGCCTTCCACAAGGTTCGAACACAGAACCTCACGCTACTTAGCTTGCAAGGAAAATAAGCCAAAGTGAGTTGGCTAGGATTCGAACCTGGGAGCTCATGCAAGACAAGGGAGGAGCGCTATTCTTTGTGAAAGGAAAATGAGCCAAGATGGCTCTCCCAAGGTTCGAACCAAGGAGCTTCATGAAAGGCAAGCAAGGAGTGCTCCACTCTTCCAAGGAAATTAGCATCCATTTGCTTCCACCAAGAATCGAACTTGGGAGCATGAAGTCCAAAGCAAGGCACTACAATGGGGAGCTTAGTTGGTTTTCCCAACTGAGCGCTACTCTCCCCCACTCCCCACACTTTGGCACGCTAGGAAGCACACCAAGAAGGGAACCTTGCGCACACAATGACACGGCCAGGGAGCTAGGACGTGTGCTTGACACACCCAAGGCAAGACATAGAGCTCAGTTCAATTTTCTAAGTGAGCTCTAGTGAAGTGCAACACGGACAGGGGGGGCTGGCGCACCAAATTAGGCAACACAAAGTAACATTGGGCACTTAGTTTGGTATTTGAACTGACCCATCCCCTGGGAGGTGCACCATGGGCCAAAATCCATCTAAAATCCATATTAATTCATTTCTTCACCAAATTTTAGAGCCCACCTAAATTCTTAGATCTAAATTAGGAAGTGTATAAATAAGTGTTAGTTTGATTTAGAAAGAACCTTTTTGCTTCTTTGAGAATATTCATTTTTTTGTAATTTTGAGAGTTTACTTTGAATTTGGATTTCTGAGAACTTGGAAGGAAAATTGATCTCTCTTCTTTCTTGTTCTTGCTTGAGCACTCCTTACTTCTTGTTTTGGATCTTGGGTGAAGAATTGAAGAAATTCTGTTTCAATCTCACCTTGAGATCTCTTGTTTAATCTTTCTACAAAATTCTAAGAAACTTTGATTTACATTTCAAATTCTGTTTACTGCATTCTCTCTTCTACTACTTCTGCAACTTGCTTTTCCATTTCTTTTGCAATTGTTCTTGTTGGATCAAGGAAGGATTTGAGATCTAGACTTGTTTTCTAGTCTCTTTTACTCCTGAGATCTTTAATTTCTCTCTTAATTTCTGCAATTGAGCCACATTCACTTTCTGTTTTAATTCTTCAAGCATTTTTACTTTTCTGTTTGAGATCTACTTAAATTCAATTCATCTTTTTTTCTTTTGTTTATTGCAATTTACTTCTGCTTGTTTTTATTTCTGCAATCCCAACTCCCAATTCCTTTTATAATTCAAGCAATTTGCCTTTCTTGCACTTTAAGATTCAGTCATTTACATTTCTTGCAATCTAAGCTTTTGTAATTTAATTTACTTGTTCTTTAAGATTCAGCACTTTTACTTTCTATTCTCTTTAATTTACTGCAATTCTTCCCTCTCCCTTTACATTTTATGCAATTTAGTTTCTTTCAATCACAAACCACTCAACCAATACTTGATTTTCTTGACTAAATCAACCACTAAACTAAAATTGCTCAATCCTTCAATCCCTGTGGGATTGACCTCACTCATGTGAGTTCTTATTACTTGATGCGACCCGGTACACTTGCCGGTGAGTTTTGGATGTTGGAATTAATTTTCCAAAATATCCATCACTAAACTAATCACCCACTAAAGTTGCTTGATCCATCAATCACTGTGGGATTGACCTCACTCTAAGTGAGTTTTACTACTTGATGCGACCCGGTACACTTTCCGGTGAATTTTAGGTGTTTGGAATTTGTTTTCCAAAATATCCATCAAGTTTTTGGTGCCGTTACCGGGGGTTGATTTAGATCAACAATGATTAAGTGGGTGAGAAGTCTAGATTAAGATTTTTTTTTGTTTTTGTTCTTGAAACCAAGGTGTTTGTGTTTTTGCCTCACTAAGAAATTCTCATCTCTGATATGAGTAATTTCAATTTTCATTGATGTTGCATTTTACAAAATACAAATGGAGTTCAACTCATCTTATGGTTGAACAAAATTTTATGGGATATTACCCACCATCATCAATCTCTAATGATGGCTGGGAATATCACCAAGAAAGTACAAATTCTGAGCACTCCAATTCATGGAGATTTGCTTCAGAGACACAAGATGAGCAAGAGAATCATATGGGATATTTTTCTCCACCATAAAATGATGCAAGTCATTATTCTAATGGTGGCTGGGAGTATCACCAAGGAATGAAAGAGCATCCACCCTCACGTCCCAGTTTCTCATTTGAAAGTTCTTTATCACTTGATTATGCCTCAACACAAAGTTTCCTCCAAAATCCATACAAGTCATCCCATCAATCACACAACTCATTCCACACCCCTCAACACAACTTCACCACAACACATCCATGTTACCAAAATTACTCTCAACCTTCATCTCTTGAACTAGCAGATGAGGATTACCTTCAATGGTCTAAAGAACCCTTAGAAAGCCAATGCCAAGCCATTGATATACACAGAAAACTCGTGGAAAGATACACACAATCCCAATCCTGGAAAGAAATCATCTTCAAGAAGATGAATGGGCCCTTAGAGCAAACAAGGGGAAACTTAGAACCATCAAACAGTGAGGATGAAGACCAAATTATGAGTGAGGAAGTGGAAAAACAAGAACAAAAGGTCCCTGTTGCAAGTGAAATTGCAATAAAGGATGAGGGACATGAGCCAAGGATTTTACAATCACAAAAGCTACTTGAGGTGACAATGAAACATAAAGATTCCCTTCCAAAGGAATTAATGGAAAATCATGAAAAAAAATGGAGGAAGATACTCAAGAGAATTCACACTCAAGTGAAGTAAAGAAGAAAGAGGAAAGGCTCAGGAAACCACCAATACAAGAGGCTCTTGATGAAAAGAAGACTCCAACAATCACACAACTACCAAGACTTGGATTCAAGGAAGTGAAGGCAATGAACAAAAGCACCAAGAAGAGGATTGTGACCATGCTACCAAGGACAATATTCATGAAGAATAAAGGGTCAACCACAAGCAATCCAACCCCTGGACCATTAGCAAGCAAGCTCAATCAAGCCATGTACAAAAGAAAGCTTGCTGAGAGGAAACCAAAAAAAGGGACAATAGCTGAAACCTCTCCCCCCTTGAGGTCATTCCTCTTAACAAATTGGAAGAAGAGGAAGAAAGTGAAGAACAGGTAGACCGTAGGTACATTCTTTCTTTTCTTTGTTTAAATTCAATAAATTAGCATATGGTTACATTCTAAGTTTGGTGTTGCCATGCAACACTTTGTTTTCAATCCCCCTAGATGATTGCATCAATTTTAAAGTGTCACACTAAGATTCTAAGTTTGGTGTGCCACTTAATTTTCTATGCAAGTCATTCAAGCAACACTACTTGTCTGCATAATCATAATGCCTCTGTAGTTTTATTTTTCTTCTTTGATTTAACACTTTTTCATTCTACTTGCTGTAGTTATTTTTCTGTTTTTTTAATGCTTTCCTCTAGTTTGCTTATTAAGTGTCTTTGTTAGTACATCACCAAGAGATCCTTATTCATGACAGATTCTTGGCTTGGTGATTGAACTTAACAAATAACAGTTTCATTTGCTTAGTTTTAATTCAAATAAATTGACATATGATTGTATTCTAAGTTTGGTGTTGCTATGCAACAAAATTTGGTTACAATTCTTACAAGATACTTGCATTAATTCCAAGTGAAAGTGTCACACTAAGTTTGGTGTGCCACTTATCTTTTATGCAATGTATTGTGCACACCTTCTTATTTATTGATGGAAAAATTTGAAAAACAAATTCCAACACCCTAACTAACCAGCAAGTGTACCGGGTCGTATCAAGTAATAATAACTCACATGAGTGAGGTCGATCCCACAGGGATTGAAGGATTGAGCAATTTTAGTTTAGTGGTTGATTTATTCAAGCGAATCAAGTATTGGTTTTAGTGGTTTGTAATTAACAGAAGCTAAATTGCATGACATGTAAAGGGAGAGGGGTAATTGACTGAAAATTTAAGTGCAGAGAAATTAAAGAGGCTGAATCTTAAAGTGCAAGGAATATAAATTACAGAAACTTAGATTGCAAGAAATGTAAATGACTGAATCTTAAAGTGCAAGAAATGTAAATTGCTTGAATTGTAAAGGGAATTGAGAACTAGGATTGCAGAATTTAAACAAGAACAAGGGAATTGCAATAAACAGAAGAGTAAAAGGTGAATTAAAGTAAAGTAGATCTAAACAGAAAAGTAGAAATGCTTTGAAGAAATAAAACAGAAAGTAAATGTATCTCAATTTTAGAAATGAAAAGAGAAATTCTAGATCTCAAATCCTTCTTTGATCCAATCAAGAACAATTGCAAAAGAAATAGAAAAGTAAGTTGCAGAAGTAGTAGAAGAGAAGAAGCAGTAAACAGAATTTGAATTATGCAGAAAGATGAACAAAGAGATCTCAAAGTGAGATTGAAACAGAATTTCTTCAATTCTCCACCCAAGATCCAAGACAAGAAGTAAAGAGTGCTCAAGCAAGAACAAGGAAGAAGAGAGATCAATTCTCCTTCCAAATTCTCTAAGATCCAAATTCAAAGTAAAAAGCTCAAAATTACAAAAATGAAAATTCTCAAAGAAGCAACAGGTTTTTCTTCTAAATCAAACTATCACCTATTTATACACTTTCTAATTTAGATCTAAGAATTTGGGTGGACTCTAAAATTTGGTGAAGAAATGAATTAATTTGGATTTTTAATGGATTTTTGGCCAAAGATGCACCTCCCAGGGCTGGCTCAGTTGGAAAACCAAACTGAGCGCCCAATGTTGCCTTGCTTGCTTAATTTGGTGCGCGTCCCAGCCTTGGCCATGTTGCATTACACTAGAGCTCAGTTGGAATTTTGAACTGAGCTCTATGGATTACTTTGGGTGTGTCAAGCGTGCATCCTAGCTCATGGCCGTGTCAACTTGTGCGCATCACAGCATCCTTGGCCGTGTCAATGTGTGAGTGATGGGGGGAGAGTAGCACTCAGTTGGGAAAACCAACTGAGCTCCCCATTGTAGCGTCCTCAAGCTTCCAAGTTCGACCCTTCGTGGAGGAAATCTGAAGCTAATTTCCTTGGAGGGGTTGGACGCTCCTTCCTTGCTTCCCATTGAGCTCCTTGGTTCGAACCTTGGGAGACCCATCTTGGCTCATTTTCTTTGCACCAAAGTAGCGCTCCTCCCTTGTGTTCCAAGGAGTTCCCAGGTTCGAATCTTAGCCAAAGCATCTTGGCTTAATTTCCTTGCAAGCTTGGTAGTGTGAGGTTCCTTGTTCGAACCTTGGAGGAAGCCTTTTGGCCATTTTCTTCTTCTTTTCCTTGCAAGGAGCGTTCCTTGCCTCCCTTGGTTCATGAGTTCGAAACTTGGTGGCTTCATTCATGGGAATTTTTCTTTGAATTAATTCTTGAAGGAGCCTGATAAAGCTCACTTAGTCAACTGAGCTTTATGTTATTTCCTTGCTTTCTTTAGTGCTCAGTTAACTAAATGAACTGAGCTTGGTGCCTTGCTCTCTCCCATTTTTCCTTATGGAGCTCAGTTCATTCTCCCAACTTAGCTCCCATTCTTCTTTGATGTTGCTACGCTTTTCTTTTCTTAGGCACGCTTCTTGCTTCCTTTGGGCATGCTCCTTAGGCCACGCTTTTCTTATTTTCTTATTTCTTCACCTACAAGTAATCAAATCAACCAATCAAAGTATCACCAAATTCACAAAGTTTAAAATTCATTCATAGTTCAATTAATTTTAGCTTAAACCTCATGATTTTGTATCAATTAAAGGGTGGTTGGTTGATTCAAAGAAACTATGCAATTCCACTCCAAATTACTTACTTACAATGCAAGAAAGTGCATGAATCCTAATAAAAATAAAGAAAAAAGACTAGTAAAACTAGGCTAAGATGACTTGTCATCACAATACCAAACTTAAAACTTGCTTGTCCCCAAGCAAGCATAAAACATAAGAGAAGATAGAATAAAATAGAGAAGTATATATGTCCTTATTAAGCAGATAGTTGAACTTGGTTCATGGGGTTTCATGCAGATCAAAAGTGGCTCATTTATCACTTGCTGTCAAAACAAACAATGTTTCCTTAAGGATTCACTAAGGTTGCTGCTACAATGCCTTGCTTTTTGCTTACTTCCCTTGTTAGCTTTTTCCTTTTTTCTTTTGCATTAGAGAGATTATTACTTATTGAAGGCTTGGTGGCAAATGTTGCAGTGGCCTTTGGCTTAATTTCACTCAACATTCCTTCACCACAGACACATGGCTCACCTTTTTCTTCTTAGGATCATTGATGCCCAACATCTCTTTGGATAACTAAGTGTTTTGTAGCTAGGTTGCTCTTTATTGTGGATTTTCAGTTGGCAATCCCAAATCAGTTGATCTAAGTGGCCAAGTTTTGAAATACTCCTTAGAACTTACTTGTCCAAGCATATCCTAGTACAAAAACACCAAAGGCATGTGTTCTAAGGTCCAAGCTATTGGTGTCTAGCCTTATTATTTGTTTCTTTGCCATTTTCTTTGGCTTTTTCTATTTCTTTTTCTTTCTATTTTGGTTCATTTTCAAGGGACTTTCATTAATTTAAGGATCATAGCAGAAAACTAGCTTAGGCTTCAAGTAACATGTCATTTTGTAGCAATTATTGTATGAGCTATCAATTGAATCAAACACATACCACCACTAACTTTCATTCTAACTTTTGCAACATTGAACAACTACTTTTCCAAATCAAACATCTCTCTTTTATTCAGACAGCAAGGGGACAAAACAAAGTACTCAAGCTAATGAAAGATGATAAGATTATGCAGATAGCCTATTCTAGCAAAAATTATGCAGAACAAAAAGAAGGCACTTGGAGGTGTATCATGTTCAGATACACATCTTCCTTATTTAATTTAAAATTATAAAAGAACTTCACCACCTCTTAGTTGTTCTGTTCTTGATTTCTGCTTGATTCTCCCTTCTTCTTTCTTTTCCCGAGCTTGGAGTAGTCACGAGCTTCTTCACGAGGACATCTTTTATCCTAGATAGGATCTGTGAGTCCTGAAAGCCTAACTTCCTCCAATCTTTGAAGTATTACCTCGGTATAACTATGAGACTTTGCTTTCTGGCGGTCTCTAAGTTCTTGGCACTGCTCGAATGGTTTGATTTGTGGATTTAGTGCTGGTATGCTATGGGTCAAGTACTCCAACCTTGCTTGCATGTCTTCATTACACTTGTTGCACATGTCTAGCCTATCCAATAGTATGATGAATATTCTTCCACTGATACAAGTTGTGAGTATATTCCCCATACTTGGCTTGAGTCAGGAACATTTTGTCATATGATTCCTTAAGATTTACTGTTTGTTCCTTCTACCCTTCAAGAATCTTGGCTTGGAATTCTTGTTGTTGGGTCATCATTTGTTGCTGCCAGCTCTCTTGTCTTTCCTCCATTCTGTGCTGCCAAGCTTCATTTTGCCTTTGGTGCGCTAGATATTGCTCTTGTTGTTGCAAATACAGCTCCTGTTGCCTTGAATACTGCTCTTGTGCTCTCACATTCTATTGCGATATCTCCTCAAGAGCTTCCTGCAATTGACTCATGTCTATGACACCAGGAGCTTGTTCGTCCCTCTTGTGTGACCTTCTTCTTCTGTGAGTTCTTTCTTCCTCTTGATCTTCCTCTTCCTCTTTGTTAAGACCCTCCATTTTTCTCTTTGTAATTCCTCTGGTTCCTCTCACCTTCTCTGTATCTTCATCTTTGAAGAGCACTCCAGCTTTGTTACACAATCTCAGAATCGTGCTTGGGTTCCCAATGGTACATGCATGCAAATTTTGCTTTCCAAGGGGCACATTCCTCTAGGCACATGTGATCACTTCTCACTTGGCTTGTCATGGCCGTGGCCCTCCTTTTTCTTGTCATCTTCTCAATCTTCCCTTTCCTATTCAATCAAGTTAACAGAATGGTGAGGTTCAGGACAGAACACGGTAGTATAGTGGTGAATGCTTAGATTATTTATTATGTTTCTAAATCATGAAAGATCAATTGTGTCCCTTACTTAGTGACCAAGGTTTGGTGAACACCAAACTTGTCTCTTGCTAAGGGATTAATGTCAAATGTAGTCATTTATCACAATTGATACTTTCATCTTAAGTTTTAATCCATTTCCTAACATAAATTCCTAAAATAAAACAATGCATGATTCCTCTGTGCATGATTCTGATTTTCTGAACAAAAGTTGATCTTTTCTCAATTTTGGTACATATGCAGACATCAAACTTAGTGTTTGGTCATATACTTCATCGAAATGACTAAGCATATGATCTAGGAGTGCTTGAAGAATAGATTTTTGTGTGCTGTCAAACACACCAAACTTAGAAGTCTGGCATGTGTTTCAAACAATGCATCTTTCAAGTATGTCTAGGAAAATTCAAAATCATGCTTAAGGTGATCATAATTTATTGAATTTAAAACGAACAAGAATCTTAAATCATGGGTTGCCTCCCATGGAGCGCTCTTTTATTGTCATTAGCTTGACATTGAACCCTTCTTTTATGGTGGTTGATGACTGTAATGTCTCAGCTTGTCCCCCCTGACTGTGAGCTTCTTCTTTGTTCCTTGATGCTCAATTTCAACATGCTCCAGTGAGAGTATTTTGTTAACCATATAATAATCATTAGTCTGTTGGCTTGCTCCCAGTTGTTGATAGATCAACTGTACTTCATCCCCCTTGGAGAGCCCTTCTGTTGGAATCCTTTTGTTCTTCCAACCCTTTTTGGTTCTGTTCTTGTTTTTCTTCCCTCTTTTTGTTGATCCTTTCTCCTTGCAAGTGGGCTTCACTTTGGAACTTTTCTCCTTAGTAGCCAACACTTCAATATCTTCTTGAATTTCTTCATCACTTTGTATAATCTCTTTCTCTTTTTGTCCTGCTGTGTTATCTATTTCTTGTTTCGGAGAGTGACTACTGATTGTCTTGTTAATTTCTTTCTTCCACTGTGAGTCCTCCTTGTCAGTTTTTATGCACTCCTTTGTTTCATCTGTGAGCTACATTTCTGGGAATACATTCAGGGTGATGCTTTCATTGTGCATTATGAGGGTTAACTCTCCTTGCTCTACATCTATAATGGCTCTAGCAGTGACCAAGAATGGTCTTCCCAGTATAATGGAATCACTATCCTCCTCATCTGACTCTAAGACCACAAAATTAGCAGGGAATATGAATTTGTCTACCTTGACTAGAAGGTTCTCAATTACACCCCTGGGACATATTACTAACTTATCTACCAATTCTAAAGACATCTGTACTGGTTTTACTTCTTCTATGCATAGCTTCTTCACTAGAGAGGAAGGCATCAGATTAATACTAGCCCCTAAGTCACACATTGCCTTGTTGATGGTCATACTGATGTGTGGAAAACGATCCAACACAAAACTCACCGGCAAGTGTACCGGGTCGCATCAAGTAATAATAACTCACATGAGTGAGGTCGATCCCACAGGGATTGAAGGATTGAGCAATTTTGGTTTAGTGGTTGATTTAGTCAAGCGAATCAAATATTGGTTGAGTAGTTTGTATTTGGCAGAAACTAAATTGCATAAATTGTAAAGGGAGAGGGAAGAATTGCAGTAAATTAAAGAGCAAAGGAAGTAAAAGTGCTAAATCTTAGAGTGCAAGTAATATAAATTGCAGAAACTTAAATTGCAAGAAATATAAATGACGGAATCTTAAAGTGCAAGAAATGTAAATTGCATGAATTATAAAAGGAATTGGGAATTGGGATTGCAGAATTTAAATAAGAACAAGTGAATTGCAATTAAACAGAAGAGTAGAAGGTGAATTGCAGTAAAGTAGATCTAAACAGAAAAGTAGAAATGCTTGAAAAATTAAAACAGAAAATGACTTGTGCTTAAATTGCAGCAAATTAAAAGAAGTTGAAGATCTCAGGAGTGGAAGAGACTAGAAAACAAGTCTAGATATCAAATCCTTCCTTGATCCAACAAGAACAATTGCAAAAGAAATAAAGAAAAGTAAAATGTAGAAAGTGTAGAAGAAGAATAAAAGAAGATGCAGTAAACAGAAATTGAAATTCAATTATGCAGAGAAAGTAAACAAGAGATCTCAAGGTGAGATTGAAACAGAATTTCTTCAATTCTCCACCCAAGATCCAAAGCAAGAAAAGTAAAGAGTGCTCAAGCAAGAACAAGGAAGAAGAGATCAATTCTCCTTCCCAATTCTCTAAGATCTAAATTCAAAAGTAAAAGCTCAAAATCCAAATGAAAGTTCAAAAGAAAAATTCCAAGTAAAGTCTAGAGGTCCAAAAGTCCCTTTTTAAATCAAACTAACACCTATTTATACACTTCCTAATTTAGATCTAAGAATTTGGGTGGGCTTTAAAATTTGGTGAAGAAATGAATTAAATTGGATTTTTAGTGAATTCTTGGCCCAATGTTGCACCTTCCAGGGGAAAGCTCAGTTGGGAAACCAAAACTCTTCTCTGTGGTGGATTATTGTTGTTATTGGCTGTCCCTTCTGCTCCATTTGGTGGATTTGTTAAGTGTTCCTCCATATCCTGGAATTCTTCTTCTGACTCCTCTTCTCCAATAATGTTTTTCCCTCTTTCAGCTCTTCTTAATCTTCTGAGGGTTCTTTCGTCTTGTTCACAAAAAGTGGGTGTAATTCTCCTTGTACCTGACATACAACCCAAGCATAAGAATCACACAACACCAGAAAGGCAATAACACTTCAATCCATGGCTGAAGTAAAATGTTAGTTGGATTAAGCAAAAATTCAAACAGTTAGTGTGTTAGTCAAAAATTAAAGAAACAGAAAATAAAAAGTGCTTGATCTAGATCTTCACTTCACTTAATCATTGTCAATCTATTTCAATCCCTGGCAACGGCGCCAAAAACTTGATGTGTGGAAAACGATCCAACACAAAACTCACCGGCAAGTGGACCGGGTCGCATCAAGTAATAATAACTCACATGAGTGAGGTCGATCCCACAGGGATTGAAGGATTGAGCAATTTTAGTTTAGTGGTTGATTTAGTCAAGCGAATCAAGTATTGGTTGAGTGGTTTGTAATTTGCAGATATTAAATTGCATGAAATGTAAAGGGAGAAGGGGAAATTGCAGTAAATTAAAGAGTAGGAAAGTAAAGGAGCTGAATCTTAAAGTGTAAGTAAATTAAATTGCATAAACTTAGATTGCAAGTAATGTAAATGGCTGAAGCTTAAAGTGCAAGAAACGTAAATTGCTTGAATTGTAAAAGGGATTGGGAGTTGGGATTGCAGAAATTAAACAAGAACAAGTAAATTGCATTAAACTTAAAAGAGAAAATTGAATTGCAGTAAAGTAGATCTTAAATAGAATAGTAAAATGCTTTGAGAATTTAAAAACAGAGAAAGTAATGCTTAATTTGCAGCAAAGTAAAAGAGGTTGAAGATCTCAGGAGTGGAAGAGACTAGATAACAAGTCTAGATCTCAAATCCTTCCTTGATCCAACAAGAACAATTGCAAAAGAAACTGAAAAGTAAATTGCAGAAAGAGTAGAAGATGAAGCAGTAAATGGAAATTGGAATTCAATTATGCAAAAAAATTAAACAAGATCTCAAGGTGAGATTGAAACAGAAGTTCTTCAATTATCCACCCAAGATCCAAAGCAAGAAAATAAAAGAGTGCTCAAGCAAGAACCAAGAAGAAGAGAGATCAATTCTCCTTCCAAGTTCTCAGAAATCTAAATTCAAAAGTAAAAGCTCAAAAATGAAAATGAAAGCTAAAAAGGAAAATTCAAAGTAAAGTCTAGAGGTGTCAAAGGGCCCTAATTACATCAAACTAACTCCTATTTATACACTTTCTATTCTTGGATTTTGGAATTTGCATGGGCTTTTGATTTGGTGAAGAAATGAATTAAGTTGGATTTTTAATTCCATTTTCAGCCCAACTACATCTCCCAGGGGTAAGCTCAGTTGGAAAAACCAACTGAGCACTCAAGTGTGCAACCCGTGTCATTTGGTGCGTGCGTTCCAGCCTTGGTTGAGTGCGTGACACTAGAGCTCAGTTGGAATTTTGAACTGAGCTCTATGTGTGTCAACGTTGTGCGGTCCATGGCATCCTGGCCGTGTCAAGTGCGCGCTCAAAGCCCCCCTTGGTGTCTTGGTCCGTGTCATGGTGTGGGGAGGATGGGATGTAGTGATGCTCAGTTGGAAAAACCAACTGAGCTTTCCATGTAGCGCCTTGTTCTTGTCCTTTATGTCCCAGGTTCGAATCCTGGTGGAGGAAGTGGAGGCTAATTTACTTTAGAGGAGTTGGACGCTCCTTCCTTGCTTCTCATGGAGTTCCCTTGTTCGAACCTTGGCCCAAGCATTTAAGCTATTTTCTCTTGATTTTCCTTGCAAGCTTGGTGGCACTCCTTCCTTATGTTTCAAGGAATTCCCAAGTTCGAATCCTAGAGGAAGCATTCTGGCTATTTCTTCTTGAATTCCCTTGCAAGGAGTAGCGTGCGGTTCCAAGTTCGAACCATGGAGGAGGCATCTTGGCTATTTTCTTCTCATTTTCATTGCAAGGAGCGTTCCTTGCTTCCTTTAGCTCATGAGTTCGAAACTTGGTGGCTTCACTCATGGAATTTCATCTTGAATTAATTTTGAGATTTCACCTACAAGTAATCAAAACACCCAATCAAAAGTATCACTAAATTCACAAGGTTTATAAATCACTAAAATTCAATTAAATTTGGCTTTATCCTCATGATTTAGCATCAAATAAATGGTGGTTGTTTGATTCAAAGAAGTCATGCATTTTCATTCCAAATTACTTACTTAGAATGCAAGAAAGTGCATAAAAACTAATAAAAACAAAGAAAAAGGCTAGTGAAACTAGGCTAAGATGACTTGTCATCACAACACCAAACTTAAAACTTGCTTGTCCCCAAGCAAGCACTTAAACATAAGAGAAGATAGAATGAAATAGATAGGTATGCATGTCCTTATTAGGCAAATAGTTGAATTTTGTTTATGGGGTTTTATGCAGATCAAAAATAGCTCATTTATTACTTGCTGTCAAAACAAACAATGTTTCCTTAAGGGTTCACCAAGGTTGCTGCTATGATTCCTTACCTTTTTGCTTAATTCCCTTGTTAGCTTTTTCTTCTTTCTTTTGCATTTTGGAGCTTATTATTTATTAAGGGCTTAGTGTCAAATGTTGCAGTGGCCTTTGGCTTATTTTCACTCAACATTTTTTTTTCACCACAGACACATGGCTCACTTCTTTCTTCCTAGGATCATTGATGCCTAGCATCTCTTTGGATTACTAAATGTTTTGTAGCTAGGTTGCTCTTTATTGTGGACTTTCAGTTGGCAATCCCAAATCAGTTGATCTAAGTTGCCAAGTTTTAAAATACTCCTTAGAACCTACTTGTCCAAGCATATCCTAGTACACAAACACCACAGGCATATGTCCTAGGGTCCAAGCTATTGGTGTCTAGCCTTATTATTTGTTTCTTTGCCAACTTTTGGCTTTTCTTCTTTCCTTTTCTTTCTGTTTTGGTTTATTTTCAAGGGGCTTCATTAATTGAAGGATCATAGCAGCAAACTAGCTTAAGCTTCAAGAAATAAGTCATTCTGCAACATTTATTCTATGAGCTATCAATTGAATCAAACACACACCACCATTAACTTTCACTCTAACTTTTGCAACATTGAACAATTACTTTTCTAAATCAAACATCTTTCTTTTATTCAAACAGCAAGGGGAAAACAAAACAAAGTATTCAAGTTAACGAGTGATGACAATTGTTATGCAAATATTTTATTCTTACTTAACTACTAATGTAAATAACATAAATAGTAAAACATGAAGCAATTGGAGGCATATCATATTTCAGACATGCATCTTCCTTATTTAAGTAAAAGTAAGAAAAGGAGCTTCACCACCTCTATTTGTCAAGCATTTCCATTCTTTTGGATTTGCTGGATTCTCCCTTCCTCTTCTTCCTTGTCTGTGTATAATCTTGAGCTTCTTCACGAGGACATCTTCTTTCCCAAACAGAATATGTGAGACCTGAGAGCCCAACTGCCTCTAATCTTTGGAATGCTACCCGAGCATTAAGCTGCGACTTTGCTGCCTGGCGGTCTCTAAGTTCTTGGCATTGATCAAATGATTTGATTTGTGGATTTAGTACTGGCATGCAGTGGGTTAAATACTCCAACCTTGCTTGTACATCCTCATTACAATCTGATTATTGCACATGTCTGACCTCTCCCATGGTGTGATGAATATTCTTCCACTGGTATAGGTTGTGAGTATATTCCCCATACTTGGCTTGAGTTAGGAACATTTTGTCATATGATTCCTTAAGATTTGCTGTTTGTTCCTTCTGCCCTTCAAGAATATTTGCTTGGAATTTTTGTTGTTGGGCCATTGATTGTTGCTACTAGCTCTCCAATCTTTCCTCCATTCTGTGTTGCCAAGCTTCATTTTGCTCCCTGTCCTTCGAATATTGTTCTCGGTGCTCTAGATATTGCTCTTGTTGCTACAGATAGAATTCCTGTTGCCTTGAATACTGCTCTTGTGCTTTCACATTCTGTTATGATATTTCATCAAGAACTTCCTGCAATTGACTCATATCTATGATACCCTGAGCTTGTTCGTCCCTCTTATGTGATCTTCTTCTTTTGTGAGTTCTTTCTTCTTCTTGATCTTCCTCCTCTTCATCATTAAGACCTTCCATTTTTCTCTTTGTAATTCCTCTGGTTCCTTTCACCTTCTCTATATCTTCATCCTCGAAGAGCACTCCAGCTTTGTTACATAATCTCAGGATCGTGCTTGGGTGCCCAAGCCGACCCGATTTATTTGTGTCTTCAGCCATCTCTTGGATGCTATCTGCTATGAGTTGGGCAAGGTCGATTTCCCCACCATGTAGGATGCAGTATGTCAGGAGAGCTCTCTTGATTATGACTGATGAGGTATTCGCAGTGGGGAGTATTGATCCCCTTACCACCTCATACCACCCCTTTGCCTCGGGTCTGAGATCAAGTCTCTTCAGATAACTCGGGGTTCCCTATGAGTCTCTTTCCCAGTCTCTTCCTTCAATACATAATCCCTCCAATATTTCATCAGGATCATTATCACCACGCAGTCTGTCTTCATAGCTAAGCTCATCGTAAGTTATGGTTCTCAACTTTAGAGCTCTTGTGATTGATGGTGGGCTAAAGTCCACTTCAACACCTCTGACATAACTTTTGTACGATGGGCTGTTTTCGTTCTTCTTAACCGCATTGGCATAGAACTCCCTTATCATCACAGCACTAATATCAGTGAGGGGACGGCACAGAAGATCCCATCTTCTTTCCTTGGTGATTTGTCGCATAATAGGGTATTCTCCTTCCCTTAGTTCAGACCCCATTTCAGGGATGACAATCTTTGTTTTCATGAGTCTATTGTATCTGGCTTCATGAAATTGGGATTTGAACCAACAAGGATTCTCTTCCTATTAGTTGCATGCTCTTTCGGTGTCCAATGGTGCATGCATACAGATTTTGCTTTCCAAGATTGGCACACCTCTCTAGGCACATGTGATCCTTTTCTTGACTTGTCATAACCGTTCCTTCCTCTTGTCTTTTCTTCAAACCCCTTTTTTTTCTAATTAAATCAAAATGAAATGCTTCAGAACTTATTTAAAGCATGGTGGTCAAGTGGTATATGCTTACATTTTATATTATGGTCCTTAGTTGTGAAAGATCAATTGTGTCCCTAAACCAAGGTTTGGTGAACACCAAACTTGTTTCTTGCTCAGTGATTAGAATAAACGCTTGTTACAATTGATACTTTCACCATAAGTGCCAATTTATCTCTTAGCATAAATTTCTAAAACAAAACAATGTATGATCCATCTTTGCATGATTTTGCTTTTCTGAAAAAAAAAATTTTTTTTTCAAAATTCGTACACATGCAGACACCAAACTTAATGTTCGGTCATATATTTCACCAAAATGACTAAGTATATGATCTAAGAATGCTTGAAATGTTAACTTTTGTGTGCTATCAAGCACACCAAACTTAGAAGTCCGGCATGTATTTCAAAGCAGTGTATGCATCTGTCAAGGATGTCTAGACAAATTCAAAATCATGCTAAAGTGATCACACTTTATTGAATTTAAAAGCAAGCAAGAATCATAAATCATGGGTTGCCTCCCATGAAGCGCTTGTTTATTGTCATTAGCTTGACATTGACCCCCTCTTTTTATGGTAGTTGATGACTGTAGTGCCTCAACTTATCCCCTCTGATCGTGAGCTTCTTCTTTGTTCCTTGGTGCTCTATTTCAGCATGTTCTAGTGAGAGTATTTTGCTCACAGTATAGTAATCATCAGTCTGTTGGTCTGCTCCCAGTTGTTGATAGACTAATTGCACTTTGTCACCTTTGGAGAGCCCTTCTGTTGGAATTTTTTTGTTCTTCCAACCCTTTTTGATTCTGTTTTTGTTTTTCTTCCCTCCTTTTGTTGACCCTTCTTCTTTGACAACATGCTTCCTCTTGAAATTCCTTTTCTGAGTTTCCAATACTACAATGTTCTCTTGGGCTTCTTCATTGTTTTGCACAGTCTCTTTCTCTTTTTGACCTGCTGTATCATCTATCTCTTGCTTGGCTGGGCAGTTGTTGTTTGTCTTGTTGATTCCCTCCTTCCACTGCAGATTCTCTTTGTCTGTTTCTGTACCATCCTTTTTTTCATTATTGCTCTGTGTTTCTGGCAGTACATTCAGAGTGATACTTTCATCATGCATCCTGAGGGTTAATTCTCCTTGCTCTATGTCTATGATGGCCCTAGCAGTGGCCAAGAACGGTCTTCCCAGTATAATGGAGTCGCCCTCATCCTAATTCGAATCTAGGATCACAAAAACTGTAGGGAAGATGAATCTGTCTACCTTGACTAGAAGGTTCTCAATTATACCCCTGGGGCATATCACTGATTTGTCCACCAATTCTAGAGACATCTGTACTGGTTTTACCCCTTTTATGCTTAGCTTTTTCACTAGAGAGGCAGGCATTAGATTGATACTAGCTCCTAAGTCACACATCGCCTTGTTGATGGTCATACTGCCAATGGCGCATGGTAGAAAGAAACTCCCAAGGTCCTCGAGTTTGGGAGGAAGTCCCTTCTGGATTAGTGCTCTGCATTCCTCAGTAAGCAGTACAGTTTCATTAACTTGCCAACTCCTTTTTTTGTTGATAAGTTCCTTCAAGAACTTTGCATACAGGGGCATTTGCTCAAGTACTTCAGCTAAGGGAATATTGATCTCCAACTTCTTGAAGATTTTAAGAAATTTTGGGAAGTGTTGGTCCTTAGTCTCTTTGTTGAACCTTTGAGGATATGGCAAAGGTGGTGTGAAGTTCATTCCCTGCCTTTGGTCCTTAGTTGGCTCTTCAATTACTTCCTTGTTCTTTTTCTTCTAGTCGGTGTTTTTAGTTCTTTCCCT
>NC_029793.2:64259597-64261846 GCF_000816755.2 Arachis ipaensis
TTTTATGGTGGTTGATGACTGTAGTGCCTCAACTTGTCCCCTCTGATTGTGAGCTTCTTCTTTGTTCCTTGGTGCTCTATTTCAGCATGTTCTAGTGAGAGTATTTTGCTCACAGTATAGTAATCATCAGTCTGTTGGTCTGCTCCCAGTTGTTGATAGACTAATTGCACTTTGTCACCTTTGGAGAGCCCTTCTGTTGGAATTTTTTTGTTCTTCCAACCCTTTTTGCTTCTGTTCTTGTTTTTCTTCCCTCCTTTTGTTGACCCTTCTTCTTTGACAACATGCTTCCTCTTGAAATTCCTTTTCTGAGTTTCCAATACTACAATGTTCTCTTGGGCTTCTTCATTGTTTTGCACAGTCTCTTTCTCTTTTTGACCTGCTGTATCATCTATCTCTTGCTTGGCTGGGCAGTTGTTGTTTGTCTTGTTGATTCCCTCCTTCCACTGCAGATTCTCTTTGTCTGTTTCTGTACCATCCTTTTTTTCATTATTGCTCTGTGTTTCTGGCAGTACATTCAGAGTGATACTTTCATCATGCATCCTGAGGGTTAATTCTCCTTGCTCTATGTCTATGATGGCCCTAGCAGTGGCCAAGAACGGTCTTCCCAGTATAATGGAGTCGCCCTCATCCTGATTCGAATCTAGGATCACAAAATCTATAGGGAAGATGAATCTGTCTACCTTGACTAGAAGGTTCTCAATTATACCCCTGGGGCATATCACTGATTTGTCTACCAATTCTAGAGACATCTGTACTGGTTTTACCTCTTTTATGCTTAGCTTTTTCACTAGAGAGGCAGGCATTAGATTGATACTAGCTCCTAAGTCACACATCGCCTTGTTGATGGTCATACTGCCAATGGCGCATGGTAGAAAGAAACTCCCAAGGTCCTCGAGTTTGGGAGGAAGTCCCTTCTGGATTAGTGCTCTGCATTCCTCAGTAAGCAGTACAGTTTCATTAACTTGCCAACTCCTTTTTTTGTTGATAAGTTCCTTCAAGAACTTTGCATACAGGGGCATTTGCTCAAGTACTTCAGCTAAGGGAATATTGATCTCCAACTTCTTGAAGATTTTAAGAAATTTTGGGAAGTGTTGGTCCTTAGTCTCTTTGTTGAACCTTTGAGGATATGGCAAAGGTGGTGTGAAGTTCATTCCCTGCCTTTGGTCCTTAGTTGGCTCTTCAATTACTTCCTTTCCCTTTCTTGATTTTTGTGGCTGATCTTCTTTTTCTTGAGCTTGATTCTGAGTTCGCTTGCTTGCTGTCTCCTCCTTGTCATTGACTTTCTCTTTTTCAGCTTGTTTCTTGTCACTTTCCTTTGGCTTCTTGGTTGCTTTTTCATTTTTCACCAAGATTTTTCCACTCCTCAGTTGTATTGCCTTGCACTCCTCTTTTGGATTGGGAATGGTGTCACTTGGTAGTGAGCTTGATGGCCTTTCGATGGCAATCTGCTTGGAGAGTTGTCCAATTTGCCTTTCCATATTTTTCATAGAGGCTTCCTGGTTCCTCAATGTCATCTCCTGATTTTTCATCATCTTTTTCATTAATAGCTCCAAGTTGTTAATCCTTTGAGATTCTTGTGAGATTGGTTGATTGTGGGGTGTTGAGGGTTGAGGGTAAGTGTTTTGACTTGAGGCTTGGTTATTGGATGGATGATGGTTAGAATTGGAGTAGGTGTTTTGCGGTTTTCTGTATGTGGCTTGGCTATTGTTCTGTTGGTTATTTTGGTTTGTATTCTTCCAATTATTTTGGTTGGAGTTTCTCTGCCATGGCTGTTGAGTTTGATTGTGGTTGTCTCCCCATCTGAGGTTGGGGTGGTTCTTCCATGAAGGATTATAAGTATCACCATAGACTTCATTTGGCCCAGAGTTTTGGTTGTGCATGTACTGGACTTGTTCTTGCTGCTGCTCCTCTTGAGTTTCTTCATTTTGCCCCCATGTGGATGATGGTTGGCTTGTGTTAACTGCTGCAACTTGGAGGCTATCAATCCTCTTGGCCATTTGCTCAAATTATTGTTGAATTTACTACTGCATCATTTTGTTTTGAGCTAGGATTGAGTCCACTCCTTCCAACTCCATCACTCCTTTCTTTTGTGATGGTTGGCGTTGCCTTTGGTGAGCAAAGAAATACTGGTTGTTGGCCACCATATCAATGAGATTTTGGGCTTCCTCTGCAGTTTTCATTAGTTGTAAAGAGCCTCCTGTTGAATAATCCAAAGCCTCTTGAGATTTCAGTGTCAAGCCTTCATAGAA
>NC_029793.2:64262024-64284629 GCF_000816755.2 Arachis ipaensis
GAACTCTTCTTCTGAATCCTCTTCTCCAACAATGTTTTTCCCTCTTTCAGCTCTTCTTAATCTTCTGAGGGTTCTTTCGTGTTGTTCACAAAAAGTGGGTGTAATTCTCCTTGTACCTGACATACAACCCAAGCATAAGAATCACACAACACCAGAAAGGCAATAACACTTCAATCCATGGCTGAAGTGAAATGTTAGTTGGATTAAGCAAATATTCAAACAGTTAGTGTGTTAGTCAAAAATTAAAGAAACAGAAAATAAAAAGTGCTTGATCTAGATCTTCACTTCACTTAATCATTGTCAATCTATTTCAATCCCCGGCAACGGCGCCAAAAACTTGATGTGTGGAAAACGATCCAACACAAAACTCACCGGCAAGTGGACCAGGTCGCATCAAGTAATAATAACTCACATGAGTGAGGTCGATCCCACAGGGATTGAAGGATTGAGCAATTTTAGTTTAGTGGTTGATTTAGTGAAGCGAATCAAGTATTGATTGAGTGGTTTGTAATTTGCAGAAATTAAATTACATGAAATGTAAAGGGAGAAGGGGAAATTGCAGTAAATTAAAGAACAGGAAAGTAAAGGAGCTGAATCTTAAAGTGCAAGTAAATTAAATTGCAGAAACTTAGATTGCAAGTAATGTAAATGGCTGAAGCTTAAAGTGCAAGAAACGTAAATTGATTGAATTGTAAAAGGGATTGGGAGTTGGGATTGCAGAAATTAAACAAGAATAAGTAAATTGCATTAAAGTTAAAAGAGAAAATTGAATTGCAGTGAAGTAGATCTTAAATAGAAGAGTAAAATGCTTTGAGAATTTAAAAACAGAGAAAGCAATGCTTAATTTGCAGCAAAGTAAAAGAGGTTGAAGATCTTAGGAGTGGAAGAGACTAGATAACAAGTCTAGATCTCAAATCCTTCCTTGATCCAACAAGAATAATTGCAAAAGAAACTGAAAAGTAAATTGCAGAAAGAGTAGAAGATGAAGCAGTAAATGGAAATTTGAATTCAATTATGCAGAAAAATTAAACAAGATCTCAAGGTGAGATTGAAACAGAAGTTCTTCAATTCTCCACCCATGATCCAAAGCAAGAAAATAAAAGAGTGCTCAAGCAAGAACCAAGAAGAAGAGAGATCAATTCTCCTTCCAAGTTCTCAGAAATCTAAATTCAAAAGTAAAAGCTCAAAAATGAAAATGAAAGCTAAAAAGGAAAATTCAAAGTAAAGTCTAGAGGTGTCAAAAGGCCCTAATTACATCAAACTAACTCCTATTTATACACTTTCTATTCTTGGATTTTGGAATTTGGATGGGCTTTTGATTTGGTGAAGAAATGAATTAAGTTGGATTTTTAATTCCATTTTCAGCCCAAATACATCTCCCAGGGGTCAGGGGTGTTGGAAAAACCAACTGAGCACTCAAGTGTGCTGCCCGTGTCAAGTGTCGTGCGTGTCCCAGCCTTGGTTGAGTGCTTGACACTAGAGCTCAGTTGGAAAATCCAACTTAGCTTCCAAGTGTGCTGCCCATGTTGTCAAAATTAGTGCGCCCAGCCCTTGGTGGAGTGTGTGACACTAGAGCTCAGTTGGAAAATCCAACTTAGCTCTAAGTGTTGGCCGTGTCTCCTTGTGCGCACAAGGCTTGCTCCTTGGTGCCTTGGTCCGTGTCATGATGCACAAAACAGCCTTCCTTGGTGCGCCAAAATTGTGCTTTTTGGTGTCATGACCGTGTCACATTGTGGAGGCTTGGGGGAGTCAGCCCAAATACATCTCCCAGGGGTAAGCTCAGTTGGAAAAACCAACTGAGCACTCAAGTGTGCTGCCCGTGTCATTTGGTGCGTGCGTTCTAGCCTTGGTTGAGTGCGTGACACTAGAGCTCAGTTGGAATTTTGAACTGAGCTCTATGTGTGTCAATGTTGTGCGCTCCATGGCATCCTGGCCGTGTCAAGTGCACGCTCAAAGCCCCCCTTGATGTCTTGGTCCGTGTCATGGTGTGGGGAGGATGGGATGTAGTGATGCTCAGTTGGAAAAACCAACTGAGCTTTCCATGTAGCGCCTTGTTCTTGTCCTTAATGTCCTAGGTTTGAATCCTAGTGGAGGAAGTGGAGGCTAATTTACTTTGGAGGAGTTGGACGCTCCTTCCTTGCTTCTCATGGAGTTCCCTTGTTCGAACCTTGGACCAAGCATTTAAGCTATTTTCTCTTGATTTTCCTTGCAAGCTTGGTGGCACTCCTTCCTTATGTTTCAAGGAATTCCCAAGTTCGAATCCTAGAGGAAGCATTCTGGCTATTTCTTCTTGAATTCCCTTGCAAGGAGTAGCGTGCGGTTCCAAGTTCGAACCATGGAGGAGGCATCTTGGCTATTTTCTTCTCATTTTCATTGCAAGGAGCGTTCCTTGCTTCCTTTAGCTCATGAGTTCGAAACTTGGTGGCTTCACTCCTTGGAAGTTCATCTTGAATTAATTTGGAGAGGTCCCCGATAAAGTTAACTTAGTTAACTGAGCTTTGTACCATTTCCTTGCTTTCTTTAGTGCTCAGTTAACTATTTGAACTTAGCTTTGTACCTTGCCTTCTCTTTTCATTCCTTGTGAAGCTCAGTTTATTTTTCCAACTTAGCCTTCCTTCTTCCTCAATGTTGGCACACTTTTGCTTCCCTTGGGCACGCTTTTTGCTTCTTTTGGAACGTCTCTTAGGCCACGCTTTTCTTATTTTTTTTCTTTCTTCACCTACAAGTAATCAAAACACCCAATCAAAAGTATCACTAAATTCACAAGGTTTATAAATCACTAAAATTCAATTAAATTTGGCTTTATCCTCATGATTTAGCATCAAATAAATGGTGGTTATTTGATTCAAAGAAGTCATGCATTTTCATTCCAAATTACTTACTTAGAATGCAAGAAAGTGCATAAAACCTAATAAAAACAAAGAAAAAAGCTAGTGAAACTAGGCTAAGATGACTTGTCATCAGCGCTCAGTTGGGAAAACCAACTGAGCTCCCCTTGTGGCGCCTTGCTTTTGTCTTCAAGGTCCCAGGTTCTACTCTTGGTGGAAGCAAATGGAGGCCAATTTCCTTGGAGGAGTGGACGCCCCTTCCTTGCTTTTCATGGAGCTTCTTGGTTCGAACCTTGGGAGAGCCATCTTGGCTCATTTTCTTTGAATTAAAAGTGGCGCTCCTCCCTTGTGTTCCCAAGAGTTCCCAGGTTCAAAACTTGGCCCAAGCATCTTGTGTTATTTTCCTTGCAAGCTTGGTAGTGTGTGGTTCCATGTTCGAACCTTGGAGGAAGCATTTTGGCCATTTCTTCTTGATTTTCCTTGCAAGGAGCGTTCCTTACCTTCCTTGAGTTCATGAGTTCGACACCTTGAGGCTTCACTCCTTGGGATTTCATCTTGAATTAATTTTCAAGAGCCCCCGATAAAGCTCAATCAGTGAACTGAGCTTCATGTTGTCTCCTTGCTTTCTTTAGTGCTCAGTTGACTAATTGAACTGAACTTGGTGCTTTGTCCTTTCCCATTTTTCCTTGTGAGGCTCAGTTTGCTTTATCAACTTAGCTTTCCTTCTTCCTTGCTGTTGCTAAGCTTTTCTTCTCTTGGGCACGCTTTTTGCTTCCTTTGGAAACATTTCTTATTTCCTTTGGGTACGCTCCTTAAGCCACGCTTTTCTTATTTTCTTCTTTCTTCACCTACAAGTAATCAAATCAACCAATCAAAGTATCACAAATTTCACAAGGTTTATAAATCAATTAATTATTAATTAAATTTAGCTTAAACCTCATGATTTAGAATCAATTACATGGTGGTTGTTTGATTTAAAGAAGTCATGCATTTTCATTCCAAATTACTTACTTAGAATGCAAGAAAGTGCATAAAACCTAATAAAAACAAAGAAAAAGACTAGTAAAACTAGATTAAGATGACTTGTCATCACATACTACCAATGGCACAAGGTAGAAAGAAACTTCCAGGATCTTCAAGTTTAGGGGGAAGTCCTTTCTGGATTAAAGCTCTGCATTCTTCAGTAAGCATAATGGTCTCCTTTTCATGCTAGCTTCTCTTCTTATTTATAAGTTCCTTCAAAAACTTGGCATATAGGGGCATTTGCTCAAGTGCCTCAGCCAAGGGTATGTTGATCTCCAATTTCTTGAAGATTTCAAGAAATTTTTAGAAAATGTGGTCCTTAGTCTCCTTGTTGAACTTTTGGGGATATGGAAATGGAGGTGTAAAGTTCACTCCCTACCTGTAGTCCTTAGTTGGCTCTTCAATTGCTTCCTTCTTTTTTCTTGAAATTTTTGGCTGTTCCTCCTTTTCTTGAGCCTGCTTTGAAGTTTGCTTGCTTGCTGTTGTATCCTCATCATTGGCTTCCTCTTTTTCACCCTGCTTCTTGTCACTTTCTTTTGGCTTCTTGGTTGCTTCTTCATTCTTCACCAAGGTCTTTCCACTCCTTAGTTGTATAGCTTTGCATTCCTCTTTTGGATTAGGAATGGTGTCACTTGGGAGTGAGCTCAAAGGTCTCTCAATGGCGAGTTGCTTGGAAAGCTGCTCAATCTGTCTCTCTATATTCTTCATGGAAGCCTCCTGGTTCTTTGTTGTCATCTCTTGGTGCTTCATCATTTTATCTATTAAGATCTTCAAGTTGGTGATCCTCTGAGAGTCTTGTGAGATTGGTTGATTGTGGGGTGTTGAGGGTTGAGGATAAGTATTTTGATTGGTGGCTTGGTTATTGGATGGATGATGGTTGGGGTTGGGGTAAGTGTTTTGTGGTTTTCTGTATGTGTTTTAGTTGTTTTGGTTTGTGTTTTTCCAGCTGTTTTGGTTTGAGTTTCTTTGCCATGGTTGTTGAGTTTGATTGTGATTGTCTCCCCATCTGAGGTTGGGGTAGTTCTTCCATGAGGGGTTGTAAGTGTCACCATAAACCTCATTTGTCCCAAAATTTTGATTGTGCATGTACTGGACTTGTTCCTGCTGTTGATCCTCTTGAGTTTCTTCATTTGTTTCCCATGTGGATGATGGTTGGCTTGTGTTGACTGCTGCAACTTGGAGGCTGTCAATCCTTTTGGCCATTTGCTCAAATTGTTGTTGAATTTGCTGCTGCATCATTTTGTTTTGAGCTAAGATTGAGTCTACTCTTTCCAACTCCATCACTCCTTTCCTTTGTGATGGTTGGCGTTGCCTTTGGTGAGCAAAGAAATACTGGTTGTTATTTACCATGTCAATGAGATTTTGGGCCTCCTCTGCAGTTTTCATGAGTTGCACAGAGCCTCTTGCTGAATGATCCAAAGCCTCTTGAGATTTCAATGTCAAGCCTTCATAAAAATTCTGTAATCTGTCCCACTCATTGAACATTTCATGAGGACATTTCCTGATTAAAGCTTTGTATCGTTCCCATGCCTCATATAAAGGTTCAGCATCCATTTGTGTGAAAGTTTGTACTTCAGTCTTCAATCTAATAACCCTTTGAGGTGGGTAAAACATGGCAAGAAACTTGCTCACTAGATCATCCTAATTGTTGATGCTGTCTCTTGAAAAGGATTCCAACCATTGAGTGGCTTTGTCTCTGAGAGAAAATGGAAATAATAACAGCTTGTAGATGTCAGGATGAACTCTATTGGTTTTGACAGTGTCACAAATCCTCAAGAAAGTAGACAAGTGTTGATTTGGATCTTCAAGTGGTCCTCCTCCATAAGAACAATTGTTTTGAACCAAGATGATGAGTTGTGACTTTAGTTCAAAGTTATTTGCATTAACATTTGGGGTAAGAATGCTACTCTCACAATGTCTAGGATTTGCAAATGTGTAGGAAGCCAAAACTCTTCTCTGTGGTAGATTGTTGTTGTTATTGGCTGCTCCTCCTGGTGGATTCGTTGGGATTGTTGAGTATTCCTCTATATCTTGAAACTCGTCTTCCGAATCCTCTTCTCCAACAATGTTTTTCCCTCTTTCAGCTCTTCTTAATCTCCTGAGGGTTCTTTCGTCTTGTTCACAAAAGGTGGGTATAGCTCCTCTTGTCCCTGACATGCAAACAAAACATAAAAATCATACAAAACCAGAAAGGCAATAACAATTCAATCCATTGCTGGAGTGAATTTTGTTAGCTTGAGCAAAAATTCAAACAGTTAGTGTGTTAGTTAAAAATTAAAGAACAGAAAAGAAAAAGTGCTTGACCTAGATCTCCACTTCACTTAATCATTGTCAATATAATCAATCCCCGGCAACGGCGCCAAAAACTTGATGGGAAAATTTGGAAAATGAATTCCAATACCCTAACTAACCGGCAAGTGTACCGGGTCGTATCAAGTAATAATAACTAACATGAGTGAGGTCGATCCCACAGGGATTGAAGGATTGAGAAATTTTAGCTTAGTGGTTGATTTATTCAAGCGAATCAAGTATTGGTTTGAGTGGTTTGTAATTAACAGAAGCTAAATTGCATGAAATGTAAAGGGAGAGGGCTAATTGACTGAAAATTTAAGTGCAGAGAAATTAAAGAGGCTAAATCTTAAAGTGCAAGAAATATAAATTGTAGAAACTTAGATTGCAAGAAATGTAAATGACTGAATCTTAAAGTGCAAGAAATGTAAATTGCTTGAATTGTAAAGGGAATTGAGAACTAGGATTGCAGAATTTAAACAAGAACAAGGGAATTGCATTAAACAGAAGAGTAAAAGGTGAATTGAAGTAAAGTAGATCTAAACAGAAAAGTAGAAATACTTTGAGGAAATAAAACAGAAAGTAAATGTAGCTCAATTGCAGAAATGAAAAGAGAAATTAAAGATCTCAGGAGTGGAAGAGACTAGAAAACAAGTATAGATCTCAAATCCTTCCTTGATCCAATCAAGAACAATTGCAAAAGAAATAGAAAAGTAAGTTGCAGAAGTAGTAGAAGAGAAGAAGCAGTAAACAGAATTTGAATTATGCAGAAAGATGAACAAAGAGATCTCAAGGTGAGATTGAAATAGAATTTCTTCAATTCTCCACCCAAGATCCAAGACAAGAAGTAAAGAGTGCTCAAGCAAGAACAAGGAAGAAGAGAGATCAATTCTCCTTCCAAATTCTTTAAGATCCAAATTCAAAGTAAAAAAATCAAAATTACAAAAATAAAAATTCTCAAAGAAGCAAAAGGTTTTTCTTCTAAATCAAACTATCACCTATTTATACACTTTCTAATTTAGATCTAAGAATTTAGGTGGGCTCTAAAATTTGGTGAAGAAATGAATTAATTTGGATTTTTAATGGATTTTTGGCCCAAGATGCACCTCCCAGGGGCTGGCTCAGTCGGAAAACCAAACTGAGCGCCCAATGTTGCCTTGCTTGCTTAATTTGGTGCGTGTCCCAGCCTTGGCCATGTTGCATTACACTAGAGCTCAGTTGGAATTTTGAACTGAGCTCTATGTATTACTTTGGGTGTGTCAAGCGTGCATCTTAGCTCATGGCCATGTCAACTTGTGCGCATCACAGCATCCTTGGCCGTGTCAATGTGTGAGTGATGGGGGGAGAGTAGCGCTCAGTTGGGAAAACCAACTGAGCTCCCCATTGTAGCGTCCTCAAGCTTCCAAGTTTGACCCTTGGTGGAGAAAATCTGAAGCTAATTTCCTTGGAGGGGTTGGATGCTCCTTCCTTGCTTCCCATTGAGCTCCTTAGTTTGAACCTTGGGAGAGCCATCTTGGCTCATTTTCTTTGCACCAAAGTAGTGCTCCTCCCTTGTGTTCCAAGGAGTTCCCAGGTTCGAATCTTAGCCAAAGCATCTTGGCTTAATTTCCTTGCAAGCTTGGTAGTGTGAGGTTCCTTGTTCGAATCTTGGAGGAAGCTTTTTGGCCATTTTCTTCTTCTTTTCTTGCAAGGAGCGTTCCTTGCCTCCCTTGGTTCATGAATTCGAAACTTGGTGTCTTTATTCATGGGAATTTTGCTTTGAATTAATTCTTGAAGGAGCCCGATAAAGCTCACTTAGTGAACTGAGCTTTATGTTATTTCCTTGCTTTCTTTAGTGCTCAGTTAACTAAATGAACTGAGCTTGGTGCCTTGCTCTCTCCCATTTTTCCTTGTGGAGCTCGGTTTATTCTCCCAACTTAGCTCCCATTCTTCTTTAATGTTGCTACGCTTTTCTTCTCTTAGGCACGCTTCTTGCTTCCTTTGGGCACGCTCCTTAGGCCACGCTTTTCTTATTTTCTTCTTTCTTCACCTACAAGTAATCAAATCAACCAATCAAAGTATCACCAAATTCACAAAGTTTAAAATTCATTCATAATTCAATTAATTTTAGCTTAAACCTCATGATTTTGTATCAATTAAAGGGTGGTTGGTTGATTCAAAGAAACCATGCAATTCCACTCCAAATTACTTACTTACAATGCAAGAAAGTGCAAGAATCCTAATAAAAACAAAGAAAAAAGACTAGTAAAACTAGGCTAAGATGACTTGTCATCATATATGCAATCAAAATGTCTCTGTCTCTTGTGCCTTGATTGTTATCTTTAATTTTGCTTGCTTAAAACACATGTGCTACTAACATTTCATTGTATAAGACACTCATGATCCATCTTAGCCCCATAGCCATTGTTCTAATTGTTGCTTGAGGATGAGCAAGCATTCTGAGTTTGGCAAGGGAAAGGAAAGAATAAGAGGAAAATGACAACAATAGAGAAGATGAACTATAAGGTTGTAAAGTTCCTTTTCCTCTCATTTGTTTCCAACACTTTAAATTGCATGATTGTCTTTATATTCTCTGTATGCATGTGTGGTATGAATAAGCATAGCTTGAATTTTGATTGTAACATGGTGCTGTGACATTATAACTACCAACTTGAATTCTGTGAGTTCAAAAGCAGTAAATCATCATGATCATAAACAAACAAGGAATTAAAGAAGAATTTAGCATGTGCATACAAGTATTGGAAAGCTAGTATGTTTAATTGTTGCTCAATTGCACTAGATTTTATTTAATTGAAGTTTTCATCTAGGACATTTTGTGAAATCTTTTGAAATCATAAAAACCTTGAAAAAAAAGCAAAAAAGGGCAAGAAAATGAAAAGGGAAAGAATGAGAAAGCTGAAGGCTCTGAGTACCAATGGCAATTTATTTGTTAAGTACTTGTGGTGTTTATGTATCAAGCCAAATGCTTGAAAACAAAACACTTAGAAGTCAAGGCTAGGCTCAAGTGCAAAAGCACTCCCTCAAAGCTCAAGTTTCTTAGCATCAATGATTAGAGAGTCAAGAAAAGAAAAGAAAAATGAGCTTAATGAAGTCCTCTAATTCAAATGCTTGTGGTGCTTATGTATCAAGTGGTAATACTTGAAAACAAAGCATTTAGAATCGTAGCTTTGTTATTAATTCATGGGGCAAAGCACCCAAAAGGAGAAGCTAATAAGAAAATCAAAAGCTTGTTTCAAGGGAAAATTATAAGGAAAAGATTTCATAAATTGAGCTAGATAGAAGCATCAATCATTTACATTTCTTTTGTGATTGTAGCATGCTTAGAAAACTAGCTTACCATGAACATTGAGTTGCTATTCTTATTACCTTTGATTGTCAATCTTTATTGCATGATTCTTTTCTTGCTTGGGGACAAGCAAGGTTTAAGTTTGGTGTTGTGATGACATGTCACCATGTCATGTTTTTCTATGCTTTTTCATACAAAAAATTGATGATTTGTGCTTAAATATTGAATGCTTTTGTACTTAAATGGTATATTTCCTTGATCTTTTGATTTTATAAATTTTGTAGGAAATAAGAAGAAAAAGAAGCAAAAAGCACAAAATAAGCTAAAAAAGGAGAAAAAAAGAGCTTTGTGACACACTTTGAAGTTGGAGCACACTTTGGAGGCTTAGGCCACGCTTTTAAAAGCATGGCCCATGACCAAATTAAAGGATATTGGCAACCAGCACACAAAGCTCCGCTCTTGCCAAGAGCAGAGCATTATCGTGATGCAAAAATGAGCTTGGAAGCAAAATTTTCGCTAAGTTAAAATCTGGGCGCTCACATCATGATCATGCCTCCTTCAAAGAGCTATAACTTGATCTACAGATGTCTGATTAATGTGCTTTCAGTTGCATTGGAAAGCTGACATTCAGAGCTTTCCAACGATATATGACAATCCATATTTGGCATGAAATTAAGACACGAGTGAAATGCATCTTTGAAGGTCAAAAACAAGCAAAAAAATCAGCCAATGCATTCACCAAGATTCGAAGAGGGAGACCAAGGGAAGCCCATCAAAGTAGCGCTCACTTGGAGAGCGCTCCGTGATGGGAAAAATTGGAAAAAATGGATTTCCAACACCCAAAACTCACCGGCAAGTGTACCGGGTCGTATCAAGTAGTAAAAGTCACTTAGAGTGAGGTCGATCCCACAGGGATTGATGGATCAAGCAACTTTAGTGGGTGATTAGTTTAGTCAAGCTAACATTGAGTGAATTGTGTGAAATGTAGCCAACAGAAAGTAAATTGCAAGGAATTTAAAAGATGCAGAAAGTAAAATTGCAAGTAACTTAAAGAACAAGAAAGTAAAATAGCTGAAACTTAAATTGCAAGATATGTAAATTGCATTAAATGTAAAAGGGAGTGGGTGCTGGAAATTAAACAAAGCAATAGATCAAGCAACTGGAAGTTTAACTTGCAGGAAAGTGTAAATGTGCAGGAAATTAAACCAAGCTAAATGTGAACCGAAATGTGAAATTGTAGAATGCAGGAAAGGAAATTGCAGTAAAGTAAAAGTAGCAGAAGAATTAAATGGCTTGAAAGTAAATTGAGTTGGGTGCTGAGAATTAAAATTCAACAGGAAAGTGTAAATAGCAATCAAACAGAGAAGTAAAAGATGCAAAATCATGCAACAGATCTAAACAGAAAAGGGAAATTGCTTAAAAAATTCAAAACAGCAAGACTAATGCTTAATTTGCAGCAATTTAAAGAATGTTGAAGATCTCAAGAGTGGAAGAGACTAGAAAGCAAGTCTAGATCTCAAATCCTTCCTTGATCCAACAATAACAATTGCAAATTGAAAATGGAAAAGTAAATTGCAGAAGAAGAACAAGAGAAGTTGCAGATAGAGAATGAAAACAGAATTCCTTCCAATCTCAATCCAAGATTTAAAATAGAAATGAAAACTAAGAGAGAGACCTCTCAAATGGAGCCAGCCCCTATACTCTCTAATGGGACTGACCTCCTCTACTTTCTAATGGAGCTTTTTTACAAAGATGAAAATGATGCCTTATATAGGCTTTACAAAATGAAATTGAAATGAAAAACAAATTAAATAAAAATCCTAATTCTAGCTTGTTCTTGTGCCTTTGAGTGATGATGTGGGCTTTGCTTGCTTGATTTGGAGAGTGATGGGTTTGGTTGGCCTTGATTCAATTTGGTGAAGAATTGATTTTAATTGGAATTTTGGTTGAATTTTGGCCCAATATTGCACCTCCCAGGGACGGCTCAGTTGGAAAACCAAACTGAGCACCCAATGTTGCCTTGCTTGCTTGATTTGGTGTGCGTTCAGCCTTGCCCATGTTGCATGACACTAGAGCTCAGTTGGAATTTTGAACTGAGCTCTATGTCTTGGCTGTGTCAAAAGTTGTGCGCGTCATGGCATCCTTGGCCGTGTCACTTGTGCGCATCACAGCTCCTTGGTGTGCCAAAGTGTTGCGCCAAAATGTGGGTGATGGGGGAATGTAGCACTCAGTTGGGAAAACCAACTGAGCTCCCCATGTGTAACGCCTTGCTTGGGACCTCAAGCTTCCAAGTTCGATCCTTGGTGGAGGAACTTTTGTGAGCTTTTTCCTTGCA
Organism: Arachis ipaensis; assembly: GCF_000816755.2. Classification (NCBI taxonomy): domain Eukaryota; kingdom Viridiplantae; phylum Streptophyta; class Magnoliopsida; order Fabales; family Fabaceae; genus Arachis; species Arachis ipaensis. Next base: position 64,273,786 of record NC_029793.2, read on the forward strand.
TTTTCTTGAGTGGGAGCCCGATAAAGCTCAGTTGAGAAAGTGAACTGAGTGCTATTTTGCTCTCCTTGTTTTCCTTGTGTCTCCCCCTTCAAGCCTTGGTGAAGCCACTTTGGTTCATTTTTGCTTGTTTTTGGTCCTTAAAGATGCCTTTCACTTGTACCTCAATTTTATGCCAAATATGGACTATCATATATCGTTGGAAAGCTCTGAATGTCAATTTTCCAACGCAACTAAAAGCACATCAATTGGACGTCTGTAGCTCAAGTTATGGCCCTTTGAAGGAGGCATGGTCATGCTGTAAACGCCCAAGTTTTAACTTTGCGAAAATTCTTGCTTCCAAGCTAAGTTTCTTGTACGGCAAAGCTAAGTTCACTTAGTGAACTGAGCTTTGTGAGTGCTGATTGTGAAGCTTCCTTGATTTGGTCATGGGCCACGCTTTTAAAAGCGTGGCCTAAGGCTCCAAAGTGTGCTCCAACTTCAAAGTGTGCCCCAAAACTCTTTTTTTCTCCTTTTTAGCTTATTTTGTGCTTCTTTGCTTCTTTTTCTTCTTATTTCCTACAAAGTTTATCAAATCAAAAGATCAAAGAAATATACCATTTAAGCACCAAAGAATGCAATATTTAAGCACTAATCATAAACTTCTTGTATGAAAAAGCATAGAAAAACATGACATGATGACATGTCATCACAACACCAAACTTAAACCTTGCTTGTCCCCAAGAAAGAAATGAATCATGCACTAAAGATTGACAATCCAAGGTAAGAATAATAGCAACTCAATGTTCATGGTAAGCTAGTTTTCTAAGCATGCTACAATCACAAAAGAAATGTAAATGATTGATACTTTTATCTAGCTCAATTTATGAAATCTTTTCCTTATAATTTTCCCTTGAAACAAGCTTTTGATTTTTTTTTAGCTTCTCCTTTTGGGTGCTTTTCCCCATGAGTTAATAACAAAGCTACGACTCTAAATGCTTTGTTTTCAAGTATTACCACTTGATACATAAGCACCACAAGCATTTAATTAGAGGACTTCATTAAGCTCATTTTTCTTTTCTTTTCTTGACTCTCTAATCATTGATGCTCAGAACCTTGAGCTTTGAGGGAGTGCTTTTGCACTTGAGCCTAGCCTTTGATGTGCGGAAAACAATCCGACACAAAACTCACCGGCAAGTGCACCGGGTCGCATCAAGTAATAATAACTCACGGGAGTGGCTCCCTAGTGGAGCTCGCCTCCCCAATAAAATGAAACAGATGCCTATTTATAGGCATTTTTACAAAATGTAAATGAAATTCAAAACAAATTACAATTAAAATGAAATTTCTATTCTAACTATCTCTTGTGCCTTTGAGTTGTGTCAATTGGGCCCTTGCTCTTGATGGAATTGGGTTGACAAAAGCCTCTGTTGATTGCTCTTGGAGTTGGAGAGTGATGACAAGTCATCTTAGCCTAGTTTCACTAGCCTTTTTCTTTGATTTTATTTGGTTTTATGCACTTTCTTCCATTCTAAGTAAGTAATTTGGAATGAAAATGCATGGTTTCTTTGAATCAAACAACCACCATTTAATTGATGCTAAATCATGAGGTTTGAGCTAAATTTAATTAATTTTTATTGATTTATAAACCTTGTGAATTTGGCGATACTTTGATTGGTTGTTTTGATTACTTGTAGGTGAAGAAAAGAAAAAAAAATAAGAAAAGCGTAGCCTAAGGAGCATGATCTAAGCAAAGAAAGAAAGCGTGGCACAAGAAAAGGAAGCGTGGCTTAAGGAAGGAAAAGCATAAGTGCATTCAGTTGCCAAAGAGCTTTGAAGCTCTTGCCAAAGAGCTTTATCAAGAACATATGAAGAAGGAATCAAGAGCCAAGCTCTTGGCAAAGAGCTTTGAAGCTCTTACCAAAGAGCTTTTTCGTGCATGCCATGAAGAAGGAATCAAGCCAAGCTCTTGGCAAAGAGCTTTGAAGCTCTTGCCAAAGAGCTTTTTCGTGCATGCCATGAAGAAAATCAAGGAAGAAAAGCTCACTAATGCACTCACCAAGACTTGAACCCATGACCAAGGGGAGGGGGGCCAGCGCTACTCACAAGGAAAATAAGCCAAAAATTGGCCAAAATGCTCCCAACAAGTCTCGAACACGAAAGCTTCAGCAAGGAAGGTGCGCTCCTAGTACCACTTGGGCGCTACTCTGATGTTGTCCAAGACTTGGCACGCGAAATATTTCAAGGCGTTTCTCTTGTGCCAAGGAAATTAGCTCCACAAGTGCTCCACCCAAGATTTGAACCAAGGACCTCAAGGACAAGTAAAGCTCTTGGCCAAAGCTCTTGCCAAGAGCCGAACTCTTCCCTGGGAGGTGCACCATGGGCCAAAAATTCACTAAAAATCCAAATTAATTCATTTCTTCACCAAATTTTAGAGCCATCCAAATTCGAAAGTGTATAAATAGGAGCTAGTTTGATGTAATTAGGGACTTTTTTTTGAACCTTTTGAACTTTTACCTTTTTCACACTTGGAGATTTTACTTTGAATTTTCATTTTGAGCTTTTATTTTGAATTTAGATCTTAGAGAATTGAGAAGGAGAATTGATCTCTCTTCTTCTTGGTTCTTGCTTGAGCACTCTTTTATTTTCTTGCTTTTGATCTTGGGTGGAGAATTGAAGAACTTCTGTTTCAATCTCACCTTGAGATCTCTTGTTTACTTTCTCTGCATAATTGAATTTCCATCTCTGTTTACTGCATCTTCTTTTATTCTTCTTCTACAAATTCTGCAATTTACTTTTCTTTATTTCTTTTACAATTAATCTTGTTGGATCAAGGAAGGATTTGAGATCTAGACTTGTTATCTAGTCTCAAACCCATTGTGAACCGGGCCATGAATCATAAAAGTTTGAGTAAAAGTTTGAGTAAAAGTTTGAGGCAAACTTTTACTCAAACTTTTTATACCAGCTGCCCTTATTTGATGCTACCAACGTTTGGGCTAAAGTTTGAGGTCAAACTTTTAGCCAAACGTTGGGCCTTCTTGCATGCATGTTGGGGTACTACTTTGTCTGCTTGTCAACGTTGCAAATTTCATGTCCACTATAGACTATTATATATGGTTAGAAAGCTCTGAATGACAGCTTTCTAACCCAATTGAAATCACCTCAATTGGACATCTACAACTCAAGTTATGCTCATTTGAAGAGGACAAGGTCGCTGGCCATGGTGTGCAGCGTTTGAGGTAAAGTTTGCCTCAAACGTGGTCGAAAACGCCAGTTCTGGAGGCTCAAACATATTGTCCACCCCATACTATTATACATTGTTGGAAAGCCCTGAATGTCTACTTTCCAATGCCTTTGGAAGCGCATCAATTGGAGCTCCACAGCTCGAGTTATACTCCGTCGAAGGTGCAGAGGTCAGTTGGCCTCACTGCAGGTTGCCACTATGTTCGTTTATGCACATTGCGGGGCAGTTTTCTCCCTCAATTTTAGTGTCCACCATGCAGTGCCATATATGCTTGGAAAGCTCTTGATTCCTACTTTCCATTGCTTTTGGAATCACCTCATTTGGAGCTCTGTAGCTCAAGTTATTCTTGTTGGAAGTATACCCCTTCAGGCTGTGAGGTGTGTGGCGCCAACGTTTGCCAAAAAGCTTGAGGCAAACGTTGGCGAAAGCTTTTTCTCCCTCCAGGGTGTAGTCAAGCTCCTCCAAAAGTTTGAGCTAAAGTTTGAGGCAAACTTTAGCTCAAGCTTTTTTGTCCTCTTTTGCTCTTTGTTTTGAGCCACGCTTTTCTTCCTTTGGGCCACGCTTCTCTTCCTTGATTTGGTCATGGGTCACGCTTTTAGAAGCGTGGCCTAAGCCTCCAAAGTGTGCTCCAACTTCAAAGTGTGCCCAAAATTCCTCTTTTCTTCTTTTTAGCTTATTTTGTGCTCTTTTTGCTTCTTTTTCCTCTTATTTCCTACAAAGTTTATCAAATCAAAAGATCAAAGAAATATACCATTTAAGCACCAAAGAATGCAATATTTAAGCACTAATCATAAATTTCTTGTATGAAAAAGCATAGAAAAAGATGACATGGTGACATGTCATCACAACACCAAACTTAAAACTTGCTTGTCCCCAAGCAAGAAAAGAATCATGCAATAAAGATTGACAAACTAAGGTGAGAAGAATAGCAACTCAATGTTCATGGTAAGCTAGTTTTCTAAGCATGCTACAATCACAAAAGAAATGTAAATGGTAAATGCTTCTATCTAGCTCATCTAGCTTATACCACGGAGATTCTGATTAAGGAATCTAAGAGATACTCATTCAATCGGATATAGAATGGAGGTGGTTGTCAGGCACACGTTCATAGTTTGAGGAAGGTGATGAATGTCACGGATCATCACCTTCATCATAGTTAAGCGCGAATGAACATCTTAGATAGGAACAAGCGTGTTTGAATGGAAAATAGGAATACTTGCATTAATTCATCGAGACACAGCAGAGCTCCTCACCCCCAACAATGGGGTTTAGAGACTCATGCCGTCAGATAATACAAAGTTCAGATCTAAAATGTCATGAGATACAAAATAAGTCTCTAAAAGTTGTTTAAATACTAAACTAGCAGCCTAGGTTTACAAAAAATGAGTAAACTATGATAGATGATGCAGAGATCCACTTCTGGGGCCCACTTGGTGTGTGCTGGGCTGAGACTTAAGTAATTCACGTGCAGAGGCCATTTGTGGAGTTGAACGCCAGTTTTTATGCCAGTTTGGGTGTTCAACTCTAGCTTTTGATCCTTTTCTGGCGCTGGACGCCAGAATTGGGCAGAGAACTGGCGTTGAACGCCAGTTTACGTCATCTATCCTTGTACAAAGTATGGACTATTATATATTTCTGGAAAGCCCTGGATGTCTAATTTCCAACGCAATTGGAAGCATGCCATTTCGAGTTCTGTAGCTCCAGAAAATCCACTTTGAGTGCAGGGAGATCAGAATCCAACAGCATCAGCAGTCCTTTTTCAGCCTGAATCAGATTTTTGCTCAGCTCCTTCAATTTCAGCCAGAAAAATACCTGAAATTACAGAAAAACACACAACTCATAGTGAAGTCCAGAAATATGAATTTTTCCTAAAAACAAATGAAAATAGACTAAAAACTAACTAGAACATAATCAAAACTATATGAAATTAATCCCAAAAAGCGTATAAAATATCCGCTCATCAGTGTGCACAATACATTGCATAAAAGATAAGTGGCACACCAAACTTAGTGTGACACTTTCACTTGGAATTAATGCAAGTATCTTGTAAGAATTGGAACCAAATTTTGTTGCATAGCAACACCAAACTTAGAACGCAATCATATGTCAATTTATTTGAATTAAAACTAAGTAAGTAAAACTGTTTTTTGTTAAGTGCAATCACCAAGCTAAAAATCTGTCATGAATAAAGCTCTCTTGGTAATGTATTAACAAACACAGTAAATAAGCAAACTAAAATGAAAGCATTTAAAAATAGAAAAATGTCTAAAGAAAGTAGAATGAAAAAGTGTCAGATTAAAAGAGAAAAATAAAACTGCAGAGGCATTATGATTATACAAACAAGTAGTGTTGCTTGAATGAATTGCATAGAAAATAAGTGGCACACCAAACTTAGAATCTTGGTGTGTCACTTTCATTTTTTGATTTGATGCAATCATCCAAAAAGATTGAAAATAATTTGTTGCAAGGCAACACCAAACTTAGAATGTAACCATATGCCAATTTATTGAATTTAAACAAAGCAAAGAAAGAAGACAAAGCATAGAAGAGAAACGTTACCTACTGTTGGCATGTTGTTCTTTACTTTCTTCCTCTTCTTCCAGTTTGTTAAGAGGAATGACCTCAAGGGAGGAGAAGATTCAGCTATTACCCCCTGTCTTGGTCTCTCCTCAGCAAGCTTTCTTTTGTTAATGGCGTGATTGAGCTTGCTTGCTGGATCAGGGGGAGGATTGCTTGGAGTTGACCTTCTTTTCTTCATGAATATTGTCTTTTGTAGCTTGGTCACAATCCTCTTCTTGGTGCTTTTGTTAATTGCCTTCACTTCCTTGAATTTATGACTTGGTTGCTATGTAATTATTGGAGTTTTGTCTTCATCAAGAGTCTCTTGCAATGGTGGTTCTGTGGATTCTTCCTTCTTGTACTTCTCTGCTTCACTTGAATTTGGAATTCTTTGGTTGTCTTTCTCACTTTCTTGCTCTTCCACTTCCTCCCTTGCACCTAACATTTGACTTAATAGCTTTTTCATTGAGGAGGTTTGTTGATCTTCCCAACATTTCTTTATCTCCTCTTCATATTTTTCAATCACAGATTCAATTGTCGAGAGTTTTTGGGTCAGGGAAATTTGTGAGAGTTGTGATTCTTCATGTTCCTTTGTCATCTTCAAGTGTAGTTTCATTTTTAACCACCTCATTCTTCATTGAAAGTTCACTTGATGCAGTAGCCTCCTCATCTTGTTTTTCCACTTCCTCACTCACAAATTGGTCTTCATTTTCCTTGCTTAGTGGATCCGAGCATTTCCCCATGTTCTCCAATTGCTCATCCATCTTCTGAAGACGGATTTCTTGTTCTCTCCAGGATTGTTGTTGTTCCTCCATGAGTTGTTCTTGTCTTTTCAACAATTCTTAGAATTTCTTCAATTATCAACCCAAGATTTAAAACAAAAAGAAAAACTAAAGAGAGAGAGTTCTGTATTCCTAATGCTCCCTAGTGGAGCTCGCCTCCTCCCCAATAAAATGAAACAAATGCCTATTTATAGGCATTTTTACAAAATGAAAATGAAATTCAAAACAAATTACAATTAAAATGAAATTTCTATTCTAACTATCTCTTGTGCCTTTGAGTGGTGTCCATTGGGCCCTTGCTCTTGATGGAATTGGGTTGACAAAAGCCTCTGTTGATTGCTCTTGGAGTTGGAGAGAAACCCATTGTGAACCGGGCCATGAATCATAAAAGTTTGAGTAAAAGTTTGAGTAAAAGTTTGAGGCAAACTTTTACTCAAACTTTTTATACCAGCTGCCCTTATTTGCTGCTACCAACGTTTGGGCTAAAGTTTGAGGTCAAACTTTTAGCCAAACGTTGGGCCTTCTTGCATGCATGTTGGGGTACTATTTTGTCTGCTTTTCAACGTTGCAAATTTCATGTCCACTATAAACTATTATATATGGTTAGAAAGCTCTGAATGTCAGCTTTCTAACCCAATTGGAATCACCTCAATTGGACATCTACAACTCAAGTTATGCTCATTTGAAGAGGACAAGGTCGCTGGCCATGGTGTGCAGCGTTTGAGGTAAAGTTTGCTTCAAACGTGGTCGAAAACGCCAGTTCTGGAGGCTCAAAAATATTGTCCACCCCATACTATTATACATTGTTGGAAAGCCCTGAATGTCTACTTTCCAATGCCTTTGGAAGCGCATCAATTGGAGCTCCACAGCTCGAGTTATACTCCGTCAAAGGTGCAGAGGTCAGTTGGCCTCACTGCAGGTTGCCACTATGTTCGTTTATGCACATTGTGGGGCAGTTTTCTCCCTCAATTTTAGTGTCCACCATGCAGTTCCATATATTCTTGGAAAGCTCTCGATTCCTACTTTCCATTGCTTTTGGAATCACCTCATTTGGAGCTCTGTAGCTCAAGTTATTCTTGTTGGAAGTATACCCCTTCAGGCTGTGAGGTGTGTGGCGCCAACGTTTGCCAAAAAGCTTGAGGCAAATGTTGGCGCAAGCTTTTGCTCCCTCCAGGGTGTAGTCAAGCTCCTCCAAAAGTTTGAGCTAAAGTTTGAGGCAAACTTTAGCTCAAGCTTTTTTATCCTCTTTTGCTCTTTGTTTTGAGCCACACTTTTCTTCCTTTGGGCCACGCTTCTCTTCCTTGATTTGGTCATGGGTCACGCTTTTAGAAGCGTGGCCTAAGCCTCCAAAGTGTGCTCCAACTTCAAAGTGTGCCCAAAATTCCTCTTTTCTTCTTTTTAGCTTATTTTGTGCTCTTTTTGCTTCTTTTTCTTCTTATTTCCTACAAAGTTTATCAAATCAAAAGATCAAAGAAATATACCATTTAAGCACCAAAGAATGCAATATTTAGGCACTAATCATAAATTTCTTGTATGAAAAAGCATAGAAAAACATGACATGGTGACATGTCATCAGCCTTGACTTCTAAGTGTTTTGTTTTCAAGCATTTGGCTTGATACATAAACACCACAAGTACTTAACAAATAAATTGCCATTGGTACTCAGAGCCTTCAGCTTTCTCATTCTTTCCCTTTTTCTTTTCTTGCTTTAATTGTATTTGATTCTTCAAGGTTTTCATGATTTTCAAAAGATTTCACAAAATGTCCTAGATGAAAACTTCAATTAAATAAAATCCAATGTAATTGAGCAACAATTAATCATACTAGCTTTCCAAAACTTGTATGCACATGCTAAAATATTCTTTAATTCCTTGTTTGTTTATGATCATGATACTTTACTGCTTTAAGCTTTACAAAACTCAAGTTGGTAGTCATAATGGCATGGCAACATGTTACAAATCAATATTCAAGCTATGTTTATTCATACACACATGTGCATACAGAGAATATAAAGACAATCATGCAAAATAAAGTGTTGGAAACAAAGGAGAGGAAAAGGAACTTTACAACCTTGTAGTCCATCTTCTCTATTGTTGTCATTTTCCTCTTATTCTTCCATTTCCCTTGGCAAACTCAGAATGCTTGCTCATCCTCAAGCAACAATTAGAACAATGGCTATGGGGCTAAGATGGATCATGAATGTCTTATACAATGAAATGTTAGTAGCACATGTGTTTTAAGCAAGCAAAATTAAAAATCACAATCAAGGCACAAGAGACAAAGATATTGTGATTGCAAACTTAAGAAGGTGAGAACAATACATTGCATAAAAGATAAGTGGCACACCAAACTTAGTGTGACACTTTCACTTGGAATTAATGCAAGTATCTTGTAAGAATTGGGACCAAATTTTGTTGCATAGCAACACCAAACTTAAAATGCAATCATATGTCAATTTATTTGAATTAAAACTAAGCAAGTGAAACTGTTATTTGTTAAGTACAATCACCAAGCCAAGAATCTGTCATGAATAAAGCTCTCTTGGTAGTGTATTAACAAACACAGTAAATAAAAGAAAGCATTTAAAACAAGGAAATGACTAAAAACAAAGAGAAAACTAAAATTGTCTAACTAAAAGAAAGATAACAGTGCAAAGAACATTATGATTATGCAAACAAGTGGTGTTGCTGAATGATTTGCATAGAAAAATAAGTGGCACACCAAACTTAGAATCCTGGTGTGTCACTTTCATTTTTTGATTTGATGCAATCATCCAAAAAGATTGAAAACAATTTGTTGCAAGGCAACACCAAACTTAGAATGTAACCATATGCCAATTTATTGAATTTAAACAAAGCAAAGAAAGAAAACAAAGCAGGGAAGAAATGTTACCTACGGTTGGGTTACCTCCCAACAAGTGCTCTTTTAGTGTCATTAGCTTGACATGTTGTTCTTCACTTTCTTCCTCTTCTTCCAGTTTGTTAAGAGGAATGACCTCAAAGGAGGGAAATATTCAGCTAGTATCCCTTGTCTTGGCCTTTCCTCAGCAAGCTTCCTTTTGCAAATGGCTTGATTGATCTTGCTTGCTGGATTAGGGACAGAATTGGTGTTCTTGCTAGTTGCCTTCACTTCTTTGGATTCAAGGCTTGATTGCTGTGTGATTATTGGAGTTTTGTATTCATCCAGAGCCTTTTGAATTGGTGGTTCCATGAGCTTTTCCTCTATGTACTTCTCTGCTTTACTTGAGTTTGGAATTCTTTGGTTGTCTTTCTCACTTTCTTGCTCTTTCACTTCCTCCCTTGCACTCAACATTTGACTTAATAGCTTTTTCATTGAGGAGGTTTGTTGATCTTCCCAACATTTCTTCATCTCCTCTTCATATTTTGGTTGTCTTTCTCACTTTCTTGCTCTTTCACTTCCTCCCTTGCACTCAACATTTGACTTAATAGCTTTTTCATTGAGGAGGTTTGTTGATCTTTGATGACAAGTCATCTTAGCCTAGTTTCACTAGCCTTTTTCTTTTGTTTTCAATTGAATTATGCACTTTCTTGAGCCAAAAGCAAGCCAATTGGGTAGATTTTCATGTTTCCTTTAATTTAATCAACCATGTATGAATTCATGCTATTTCATGAGGTTTTATGCTATAATTGTCATATATTATGAAAGAATGAATATCTCATGATTTTGAGCATAGCTTTGATGTGTTTGGTTGATTAATGATAGGTGAAGAAAGCTTAGAGAAAGGTTGATGCAAGAAGGAATGGCTAGGAGGAATGACTTGAGTCTTGGATTAATTATGAACCAGGAAGCAAAAGCTGGAGCAAAAGTTAGCCCCTAACTTTTTGGCTAACTTTTGGCATGAAAAACACTCCCTGGATGCACCAAAAGTTTGCGCCAACGTTAGGCCCTAACTTTCTGGCTAACGTTGGCGCCTGAAAAACTCTCCCTGGGCTAGCAAAAGTTTGCGCCAACGCTAGCCCCTAACTTTCTGGCTAACGTTGGCGCCATGAATAACCAAGGGGAGGCCAATGTTGGAGCAAAAGTTAGACCCCTAACTTTTGCCCCAACGTTGGTATCAGCAAAACAAGGGTGCTGATGTGAAAAGTTGGAGCAAAAGTTAGACCCTAACTTTTACTCCAACTTTCACTCAAGCTTTCATGATTCCAACCCAGTTCAATTCGGTTCTTCTCCAAACACCAAGAGCAAAGGCCCAATTGAAGGCTTGAAGACCATTTGAAGAAAGTGTATAAATAGCATAGGATTTAAGTTTTTAGAGAGCTTCC
>NC_029793.2:64285418-64286973 GCF_000816755.2 Arachis ipaensis
TTTACATTTCTTAGCATTGTTGTTTTAATTCAAGAGAATTTGGGAGGAGAATTGATCTCTCTTCTTCCTTGTTCTTGCCCAGCACTCTTTACTTTTCTTGTCTTGGATTTTGGGTGGAGAATTGAAGAAATTCTGTTTCAATCTCACCTTGGAATCTTGTTTAATTTTCTGCTTAATTGAATTTCAGTTTTGGTTAATTGTTCTTCATCTACCTTCTTTGCAATTTACAATTTCCTTGGCAATTGTTCTTGTTGGATCTAGGAAGGCATTGAGATCTAGACTTGGTTTTCTAGTCTCTTGGGTCCTGAGATCCGGATTTCCCATTTCCCATTCCCTGTTTACTGTTTTCATGCTCATTTACAATTCTGTTTCTAGATCTGATTCAATCCAAGTGTTCTTCTATTCCTCTGCTTGTTAAATTTTAATTTTCCTTGTTTAATTCCTGCAAATCCAACTCCCAATTCCCTTTACAATTCAAGCCATTTACATTTCTTGCACTTTAAGATTCTGCAATTTACATTTCTTCCATTCTAAGTTTTTGCCATTTAATTTCTTGTTCTTTAAGATTCAGCATTTAAATTTCAGCTCTCTTTAATTTCATGCCAATTACCCATTCCCTTTACTTTCTATGCAATTTAAATTCTGCAAATCACAAATTTCTCAACCAAATCTTGATTTGCTTGACTAAATCAACCACCAAATTAAAATTGCTCAATCCTTCAATCCCTGTGGGATCGACCTCACTCCCGTGAGTTATTATTACTTGATGCGACCCGGTGCACTTGCCGGTTAGATTTGGATGTCTTGGAGAAATTCGTTTCTCCGCGAAAATATCCCATCAAGTTTTTGGCACCGTTGCCGGGGATTGAATTAGATTGACAATGATTAAGTGAGGTGGTGATCTAGATCAAGCACTTTTTCTTTTCTGTTTCTTTATTTTCGTTGCTAACCCGCTAACTGTTTGAATTTTTGCTTAAGCTAACTAATATTTCACTTCAGTCATGGATTGAAGTGTTATTGCCTTTCTGGTGTTGTGTGATTCTTATGTTTTTCTTGTATGTCAGATACAAGAAGAGAGATCCCTACCTTTCATGAAACTGGCGAAAGAATCCTCCGAAGGCTAAGAAGAGAAGCAAGAAAAAAAATATTGCTGGAGAGGAAGAATCAGATGAAGAATATCATGAATTGGAGGAACACTCAACAAATCCAACAAATCCACCAGTGAGAATGGCCAACAACAATGGTCAACCCCAGAGGAGAGTCTTGGCTTCATATACACTTGCTAATCCAAGGCATTGTGGGAGTAGCATTCTTTCCCCAAATGTTAATGTAAATAACTTTGAATTAAAGCCACAACTCATCACCTTGGTTCAAAACAATTGTTCTTATGGAGGAGGACCACTTGAAGACCCTAACTAACACTTGTCCATCTTCTTAAGGATTTGTGACACTGTCAAAACCAATAGTGTGCACCCTGACAGTTACAAGCTACTGCTATTTCCATTTTCTCTCAGAGACAAAGCCACTCAATGGTTGGAATCCTTCCCAAGAGACA
>NC_029793.2:64288360-64288988 GCF_000816755.2 Arachis ipaensis
ACAAAGCCACTCAATGGTTGGAATCCTTCCCAAGAGACAGCATCAACAATTGGGATGATCTAGTAACCAAGTTTCTTGCCAAGTTTTACCCACCTCAAAGAGTTATTAGATTGAAGACTGAAGTACAAACATTCATACAAATGGATGCTGAACCCTTGTATGAGGCATGGGAACGATACAAAGCTCTAATCAGGAAATGCCCTCCTGAGATGTTTAATGAATGGGATAAACTCCAAAATTTCTATGAAGGACTGACAATGAAAGCTCAAGAGGCACTTGACTATTCAGTAGGAGGCTCAATGCAACTCATGAAAATAGCTGAAGAGGCCCAAAATCTCATTGATATGGTGGCAAACAATCAATATTTCTTTGCTCATCAGAGACAACGCCAGCCAACACAAAGGAAAGGAGTGTTAAATGGAACTAGAAGGGGTGGATTCAATCCTAGCTCAAAACAAGATGATGCAGCAGCAAATTCAACAACAATTTGAGCAAATGGCCAAGAGGATTGATAATCTCCAAGTTGCGGAGTTGTAACAAAGCCAACCATCAACCACATGGGGACAAAATGAAGAAAACCAAGAAAATCAGCAGCAGGAACAACCTCAATATGTGCACATGTGCACAA
>NC_029793.2:64300316-64301515 GCF_000816755.2 Arachis ipaensis
ATTGACATGGTGGCTAACAACCAATATTTCTTTGGCCATCAGAGACAACACCAACCTTCACTAAGGAAAGGAGTGTTAGAAATGGAAGGGGTTGACATCCTCCTAGCTCAAAACAAGATAATGCAGCAGCAGATTCAAGAACAATTTGAGCAGATGGCTAAAAAGATTGATAGTTTACAAGTTGTAACAGTGAATACAAGCCAACCATCAACCACATGGGGACAAAATGAAGAAAACCAAGAAAATCAGCAGCAGGAACAACCTCAATATGTGCACAACCAAGGCTCATGCCAAAATGAGGTTTATGGTGACACCTACAATCCATCCTGGAAGAACCATCCAAATCTTAGATGGGGAGATAACCACACCCACAGCCAGCAATCGTGGCAGAAAAACTCAAACCAAAACAACTCAAGGAACACAACTTACTCAAACCACGACCAGCAAAACGCTAATAATAATCAATACAAGAAACCACAAAATACATATCAACCACCCCACCACAATCCACAAACTCATCAAAATAGCATTTCCGCACCAACATCTAACCCCCAAAACTACCACACTACCCCTACAAATAACTTCCAGCAACCACATTCCACCCCCATCATACCACCAATAGACCATCATGAAAGTAGAATTTCAAGTCTTGAGGTAGCCATACAAGCAATTGCTCAGTCCACTCAAAGCTTGGTCAAAATGCAAGAGAGAAATGAAGCTACCATGAAGAGCCTTGAATGACAAGTGGGACAATTGGCCAAACAAGCTGAACGGCCAACCAATGTTATCCCAAGTGATACAATCTCCAATCCAAAGGACAAAGAAAAAGCTACAAAGTGGGAGGAGTGCAAAGCAATCATAGTGGGAAGTGAAAATACTAGGGAGAAGGAAGCCATCAATCAAGAAGAACACAACAGAGAAGTTCCACAAGAAGAAACAGAAGAGAGAAGTGAAGAGGAGAGAAAAACCAAGAATGCAAAAAGCTCAAAGAAAGATGTGGACATCCTTGAAACACAGCTACAAGAAAAGAAGGAAGGGATGAAGCCATATATCCCCAAACTTCCATATCCTCAAAGATTCAAAAAAGAAAACGAGGATAAGCAATACTCAAAATTCCTGGATATATTCAAGACCCTCAGCATCAATATTCCTTTCTTAGAAGCACTTGAACAGATGCCAGTGTATGCCAAATTTATGAA
>NC_029793.2:64302550-64313679 GCF_000816755.2 Arachis ipaensis
AAAGAGAGTTGCCAGAGAAGAAAGATGATCCTGGGAGTTTTTACATACCTTGCACCATAGGAAATATAACAATTGAGAAGTCATTTTGTGACCTTGGTGCAGGTATAAACTTGATGCCTTTGTCTCTAATGAGGAAACTTCAAATTTCTGAGCTGAAGTCCACACGAATAGTTCTCCAAATGGCTGACAAATCCATTATGCAAGCACTGGGAGTTGTGGAGAATGTGTTGGTAAAAGTGGAAAAATTCTTTCTCCCAGCTGATTTTGTCATCCTGGATATGGATGAAGACCTTAACACTCCCATCATCCTGGGGAGGCCTTTCCTGGCTACGGGCAGAGCATTGATAGATGTTGAAAAAGGAGAATTGTTGTTAAGAGTGCATGATGAGCACCTAGCATTCCATGTTTTTAAAATCCTGCATGAGCCTACTCAAGAAGAAGATTGTATGAAGGATAAGGCCAAGGATCAAAGCTTGAAGGAGGCATTCAATGAGTTAACTCCAAGACTTCTACATCCATGCTTGAAAGAAGTAAAGATGGTGCAACAGACCAAAGAAATCAAGGAGGAACTAGATCCAAAACCCCCAGATGAGAACCTCAACATTCCAGATAAAGAACCACCAAGGCATGAATCATCTCTTAAGAAAGAAGAGAAGAAGAAGAGGCCAAAAGGGTGGAAAAACAAGAAAATCCCCACTGAAGGCTTTTCACCAAGGGATAAAGTAGTGTTAAACACACAACCAATGAAGATGTCTCCACAATTATTTGAATATTACACTGTGAACTGGGTACTTTCACTTGAACACTTAGAGATCATCAAAGAGGAGACCGAAAGAAAGTTCACAGTAAGAGGAGAAAAGCTGAGGCACTATGATTTTCAACCTCCATGATCAAAGAACAAGATGTCAAGCTAGTGACATTAAAAGAGCGCTTGTTGGGAGGCAACCCAACCTGAGGTAGTTTTCTTTTCATAGCCTTTTCAATAAAAATGTTGAATAATTGGTATGCATTGCAAGGAGCTAAGTTTGGTGTTGCACACCAAAACAATTTAAGGAAGAATGAATGATTCTAAGTTTGGTGTTCCACCAAAATCTCATTTAAAAGCATACTCTCACCTCCTGTATAATGCTAGCTCCAAGCAATCAGACAAATTATTCAACCATTTAATTGCTTTTAGTTTTGGTTCCATAACCTTTAGCAAGGCCAAAAGTAGTCATAAGTAGACAACCTGTTGCATTAAAGACAGTGGCAAGGAATTAAGTTTGGTGTTCCCACACCAAATTAAATCCAAAAGCCACACTCAATTCATGCATACTAACCAGTCACCTAAGGGCTTGAGAAGCAAGCAACTTTTGAGAATTGTGCAGGGAACTAACCACCAATTGAAGACATAATGCACCATGACTCAAAAGGGGATCAACAAAAAGAAGGACAAAAGAACTGCAAACCAATAGGTTGTATCTATACTTAACTTCAGCTGTTGAGAGATGCTATGATTTATATCTTGCTAAAGTGTTCATCTAGTACAAGTAGAATCAATTTTCTTAAAATAAGTAAGCTAGTCTAAGTGTGTGCTTGTGTGTTTACTTTCACTTAAAAAAAATGCATGCTTTGTCCCCTGCAATTTCAATTCAATAAAAGAAATGTTTGAATGTGAGTGAGATAGTTCTCTGTTAGATAGAAGTACAATAAAAGTAAGTGGTGGTATGTATGTGTGATTGTATAATAGCTCACTTTTAGTGAATAAAAGAACTAGGATGCCCCCTTCTAAGTATAAAGTGGCCTACTGTCTATGAATCTCAATCAAATAAAAATCCTTGGTTAGAAAGAAAAACAAAAAGAAAGAAAAAAGGGGAGAAAAAGAAACAGCCAAAGAGTGGCAGAACAAAAGAAAACAAAAAGAAACAAAGCTCATGATTTTGAGCATAGCTTTGATGTGTTTGGTTGATTAATGATAGGTGAAGAAAGCTTGGAGAAAGGTTGATGCAAGAAGGAATGGCTAGGAGGAATGACTTGAGTCTTGGATTAATTATGAACCAGGAAGCAAAAGCTGAAGCAAAAGTTAGCCCCTAACTTTTTGGCTAACTTTTGGGCAAAAGTTGGAGCAAAAGTTAGCCCCTAACTTTTTGGTTAACTTTTGGGCAAAAGCTGGACCAAAAGTTAGCCCCTAACTTTTTGGCTAACTTTTGGCATGAAAAACACTCCCTGGATGCACCAAAAGTTTGTGCCAACGTTAGACCCTAACTTTTTGGCTAACGTTGGCGCCTGAAAAACTCTCCCTGGGCTAGCAAAAGTTTGCGCCAACGTTAGCCCCTAACTAACCCGGTTCAATTCGGTTCTTCTCCAAACTCCAAGAGCAATCAACCAAGGCCTCTCTCAACCCAATTCCACCAAGAGCAAAGGCCCAATTGAAGGCTTGAAGACCATTTGAAGAAAGTGTTAAATAGATTAGAATTTAAGTTTTAAGGGAGCTTCCCTTTGAGTTTTCAGAGAGCTTTTCTTTTCTGGTTTGATTGAGAGCTCACTTTTACATTTCTTAGCATTGTTGTTTTAATTCAAGAGAATTTGGGAGGAGAATTGATCTCTCTTCTTCCTTGTTCTTGCCCAGCACTCTTTACTTTTCTTGTCTTGGATTTTGGGTGGAGAATTGAAGAAATTCTGTTTCAATCTCACCTTGGAATCTTGTTTAATTTTCTGCTTAATTGAATTTCTGTTTTGGTTAATTGTTCTTCATCTACTTTCTTTGCAATTTACAATTTCCTTGGCAATTGTTCTTGTTGGATCTAGGAAGGCATTGAGATCTAGACTTGGTTTTCTAGTCTCTTGGGTCCTGAGATCCGGATTTCCCATTTCCCATTCCCTGTTTACTGTTTTCATGCTCATTTACAATTCTGTTTCTAGATCTGATTCAATCCAAGTGTTCTTCTATTCCTCTGCTTGTTAAATTTTAATTTCCCTTGTTTAATTCCTGCAAATCCAACTCCCAATTCCCTTTACAATTCAAGCCATTTACATTTCTTGCACTTTAAGATTCTGCAATTTACATTTCTTGCGTTCTAAGTTTTTGCCATTTAATTTCTTGTTCTTTAAGATTCAGCATTTTAAATTTCAGCTCTCTTTAATTTCATGCCAATTGCCCATTCCCTTTACTTTCTATGCAATTTAAATTCTGCAAATCACAAATTTCTCAACCAAATCTTGATTTGCTTGACTAAATCAACCACCAAATTAAAATTGCTCAATCCTTCAATCCCTGTGGGATCGACCTCACTCCCGTGAGTTATTATTACTTGATGCGACCCGGTGCACTTGCCGGTTAGATTTGGATGTCTTGGAGAAATTCGTTTCTCCGAAAAAATATCCCATCAATCTTCCCAATATTTCTTCATCTCCTTTTCATATTTTTCAATCACAGATTCAATTATTGAGAGTTTTTGAGTCAGGGACGTTTGTGAGAGTTGTGAGTCTTCATGTTCCCTTGTCATCTCAAGTGCAGTTTCATTTTCAACCACCTCATTCTTCATTGAAAGTTCACTTGATGCAGTAGCCTCCTCATCTTGCTCTTCCACTTTATCCTTCACATCCATCAATTGGTCTTCATCCTTATTGTTTGATGGTTTTAAGTTCCCCTTTGTTTGTTCTAAGGGCCCATTCATCTTCTTGAAGACGATTTCTTTCCAGGATGGGGATTTTGTGTATCTTTCCATGAGTTTTCTGTGTATTTCATTGGCTTGAAGGTAATCCTCATCTGTTGGTTCAAGAGATAAAGGTTGAGAATAATTTTGGTGACATGGATGTATTGTGGTGAAGTTGTGTTGAGGGGTGTGGAATGAGTTGTGTGATTGATGGGATGACTTGTATGGATTTTGGAGGAAACTTTGTATTGAGGCATAATCAAGTGATGAAGATCTTTCAAATGAGAAACTGGGACATGAGGGAGGATGCTCTTTCATTCCTTGGTGATACTCCCAGCCACCATTAGAATAATGACTTGCATCATTTTGTGGTGGAGGAAAATATCCCATATGATTCTCTTGCTCATCTTGTATTTCTGAAGCAAATCTCCATGGATTGGAGTGCTTAGAATTTGTATTTTCTTGGTGATATTCCCAGCCACCATTAGAAATTGGTGATGGTGGGTAATATCCCATAAAATTTGTTTGATCATAAGATGAGTTGAACTCCATTTGAATTTTGGAAAACACAACACCAAGGAAAATTGAAATTGCTCATATCAGAGATGAGAATTTCTTAGTGAGGCAAAAACTCAAACACTTTGGTTTCAATCTAAAACAGAAAACAAAAATAAAGAAAATGCTTGATCTAGACTTCTCACCCACTTAATCATTGTTGATCTAATTCAATCCCCGGCAACGGCGCCAAAAACTTGATGGGAAAAATTGGAAAAAACGGATTTCCAACACCCAAAACTCACCAGCAAGTATACCGGGTCGTATCAAGTAATAAAACTCACTTAGAGTGAGGTCGATCCCACAGGGATTGATGGATCAAGTAACTTTAGTGGGTAATTAGTTTAGTCAAGCTAACATTGAGTGAATTGTGTGAAATGTAGCCAACAGAAAATAAATTGCAAGGAAATTAAAAGATGCAGAAAGTAAAATTGCAAGTAATTTAAAGAACAAGAAAGTAAAATAGCTGAAACTTAAATTGCAAGATATGTAAATTGCATTAAATGTAAAAGGTAGTGGGTGCTGGAAATTAAAGAAGCAATAGATCAAGCAACTGGAAGTTTAACTTGCAGGAAAGTGTAAATGTGCAGGAAATTAAACCAAGCTAAATGTGAACGGAAATGTGAAATTGTAGAATGCAGGAAAGGAAATTGCAGTAAAGTAAAAGTAGCAGAAGAATTAAATGGCTTGAAAGTAAATTGAGTTCGGTGCTGAGAATTAAAATTCAACAGGAAAGCGTAAATAGCAATCAAACAGAGAAGTAAAAAATGCAAAATCATGCAACAGATCTAAACAAAAAAGGGAAATTGCTTGAAAAATTCAAAACAGCAAGACTGATGCTTAATTTGTAGCAATTTAAAGAATATTGAAGATCTCAGGAGTGGAAGAGACTAGAAAGCAAGTCTAGATCTCAAATCCTTCCTTGATCCAACAATAACAATTGCAAATTGAAAATGGAAAAGTAAATTGCAGAAGAAAACAAGAGAAGTTGCAGATAGAGAATGAAAACAGAATTCCTTCCAATCTCAATCCAAGATTTAAAACAGAAATGAAAACTAAGAGAGAGAGCTCTCAAATGGAGCCAGCCCCTACACTCTCTAATGGGACTGACCTCCTCTACTTTCTAATGGAGCTTTTTTACAAAGATGAAAATGATGCCTTATATAGGCTTTACAAAATGAAATTGAAATGAAAAACAAATTAAATGAAAATCCTAATTCTAGCTTGTTCTTGTGCCTTTGAGTGATGATGTGGGCTTTGCTTGCTTGATTTGGAGAGTGATGGGTTTGGTTGGCCTTGATTCAATTTGGTGAAGAATTGATTTTAATTAGAATTTTGGTTGAATTTTGGCCCAGTATTGCACCTCCCAGGGACGGCTCAGTTGGAAAACCAAACTGAGCACCCAATGTTGCCTTGCTTGCTTGATTTGGTGTGCGTTCAGCCTTGCCCATGTTGCATGACACTAGAGCTCAGTTGGAATTTTGAACTGAGCTCTATGTCTTGGCTGTGTCAAAAGTTGTGCGCGTCATGGCATCCTTGGCCGTGTCACTTGTGCGCATCACAGCTCCTTGGTGTGCCAAAGTGTTGCGCCAAAATGTGGGTGATGGGGGAATGTAGCGCTCAGTTGGGAAAACCAACTGAGCTCCCCATGTGTAGCGCCTTGCTTGGGACCCCAAGCTTCCAAGTTCGATCCTTGGTGGAGGAACTTTTGTGAGCTTTTTCCTTGCATTTTCTTGAGTGGGAGCCCGATAAAGCTCAGTTGAGAAAGTGAACTGAACGCTATTTTGCTTTCCTTGTTTTCCTTGTGTCTCCCCCTTCGAGCCTTGGTGAAGCCACTTTGGTTCATTTTTGCTTGTTTTTGGTCCTTAAAGATGCCTTTCACTTGTGCCTCAATTTTATGCCAAATATAGACTATCATATATCGTTAGAAAGCTCTGAATGTTAATTTTCCAACGCAACTAGAAGCACATCAATTGGATGTCTGTAGCTCAAGTTATGGCCCTTTGAAGGAGGCATGGTCATGCTGTAAACGCCCAAGTTTTAACTTAGCGAAAATTCTTGCTTCCAAGCTAAGTTTCTTGTACGGCAAAGCTAAGTTCACTTAGTGAACTGAGCTTTGTGAGTGCTGATTGTGAAGCTTCCTTGATTTAGTCATGGGCCACGCTTTTAAAAGCGTGGCCTAAGGCTCCAAAGTGTGCTCCAACTTCAAAGTGTGCCCCAAAACTCTTTTTTTCTCCTTTTTAGCTTATTTTGTGCTTCTTTGCTTCTTTTTCTTCTTATTTCCTACAAAGTTTATCAAATCAAAATATCAAAGAAATATACCATTTAAGCACCAAAGAATGCAATATTTAAGCACTAATCATAAACTTCTTGTATGAAAAAGCATAGAAAAACATGACATGATGATATGTCATCACACCGCTTTTGGAGAGAGCATTGTCGTGCTCTCTTCATGAAAATTCAAGGAAAATTTCTCTCCAAATGCCTTCACCAATGCTTGAACACGGATACCTCACCAAGGAAGCAAGGATGCTACACTCCCACCAAGAGCAGAGCGCTACCCTGGTGCTACCCAAGCTTGGCACGCAACAAAGGGCCAAGGACATGAGCCACAATGCTACGCTCCCACCAAGAGCAGAGCATTGCCCTGGAAGCAACACCCATGAGCCAAAATTCAATTAAAATTCTCTTTGAACACAATTCTTCACTAATTGAACCAAGGCCATCCAGACCCACTCTTCCTCAAATCAAAAGCAAGCAAAGCCCATTATCATCACTCAAAGGCACAAGGATTAGTTAGCTTAGGAATTTATTTTAATTGTAATTTGTTTTATTTTCATTTTGTAAAAAGCCTATATAAAGGCATCACTCTCATTTCAAAAAGAGGAGGCTATCTCTAATAGAGAGCATAGAAGTCAGCTCCATTAGAGAACTCTCTCTTAGTTTTCATTCTTGTCTTGGATCTTGGGTGGAGAATTGAAGAAATTCTGTTTCAATCTCACCTTGGGATCTCTTTGTTTATTTTTCTGCATAATTCTAGAAACTGTGATTTGGATCCAAGTTTTCTTTACTGCTTTCTTCTACTTCTTCTACAATTTAGTTTTCCATTTCTTTTGCAATTGTTCTTGTTGGATCAAGGAAGGATTTGAGATCTAGACTTGTTTTCTAGTCTCTTCCACTCCTGAGATCTTCAACTTTCTCTTGAGCCATTGCAATTGAGCTACATTTTACTTTCTGTTTCATTCCTCTTCAATTTCCTTTCTCTTTTAATCTTGAGAGCAAGTAAGCTCTTGGCTTCCTTTCTGTTTTTAATATTTAATTGAAATTATTAGTTTCTCTTTGAGAATTCAAAATTGATCTAAGGCTTCTTGCTGATTTCCTCTTTTGCTACTTTTACTTTTCTGCAATTTCCTTTCCTGCATTCTGCAATTTCACATTTCTGTTCACATTGAGCTTGGTTTAATTTCCTGCACATTTACATTTTCTTGCAATTTAAATTTCCAGTTGCTTGATCTATTGCTTTCTTTAATTTACAACACCCACTCCCCTTTACTTTTCATGCAATTTACTTTTCTTGCAATTTAAGTTTCAGCTATTTTACTTTCTTGTTCTTTAAGTTACTTGAAATTTTATTTTCTGCATCTTTAAGATTCCTGCAGTTTACATTCTGTTGGCTACATTTCACCCAAATTTCACTTCAATGTTAGCTTGACTAAACTAATCACCCACTAAAGTTGCTTGATCCATCAATCCATGTGGGATCGACCTCACTCTAAGTGAGTTTTACTACTTGATGCGACCCGGTACACTTGCCGGTGAGTTTAGGTGATTGGAATTTGTTTTCCAAAAAATCCCATCACCTCCCTGCACTCGAAATGGATTTTTTGGATCTACAGAAGCCCAATTAGTGCGCTCTCAATTGCGTTGGAAAGTAGACATCTTGGGCTTTTCAGTAATATGTAATAGTTCATACTTTGCCCGAGTTTTGACGACGCAAACTGGCGTTTAAACGCCAACTTCCTGTCCTATTCTGAAGTTAAACGCAAGAAACAAGTTACAAACCAGAGTTAGGCGCCACAAACAGGCTGCAAGCTGGCGTTTAACTCCAAGAGAAGCCTCTACACATGTAAAGCTCAATGCTCAGCCCAAGCACACACCAAATGGGCCCGGGAAGTGGATTTCTGCACTATCTATCTTAGATTACTCATTTTCTGTAAACCTAGGTCACTAGTTTAGTATAAAAAAAAACTTTTAGAGACTTACTATGTACCTCATGACATTTCACATCTGAATTTTGTATCTTCTACGGCATGAGTCTCTAAACTCCATGGTTGGGGGTGAGGAGATCTGCTGTGTCTCGATGGATTAATGCAGTTACTTCTGTTTTCTATTCAATCATGCTTGTTTCTGTTCTAAGATACTCGGCCGTAGTTAACCGTGATGAATGTGATGATCCATGACACTCATCACCATTCTCAACATATGAATGCGTGCCTGACAACCACCTCTGTTCTACCTTAGATTGAGTGTGTATCTCTTTGGTTCCTGGTTCACGAGTTTGATTGCCGCTCCTGACAACAGAGCGTTCAACTCCATGACTCCAGAGTCTTCGTGGTAAAAGCTAGAATCAATTGGCGGCCATGTCTAAGATCCGGAATGTCTAAACCTTGTCTGTGGTATTCTGAGTAGGATCTGGGAAGGGATGACTGTGACGAGCTTCAAACTCACAAGTATTGGGAAAGTGCTAAATCTTAAAGAGCAAGAAATTAAATGGCAGAAACTTAGAACGCAAGAAATGTAAATTGCAGAATCTTAAAGTGCAAGAAATGTAAATGGCTTGAATTGTAAAGGGAATTGGGAATTGGATTTGCAGAAATTAAACAAGGAAAAGTAAAATTTAACAAACAGAAGAGTAGAAAATAACTTGAATTGAATCGGATCTAAAACGGAATTGTAAATGGGTTTGAAAAGCATAAAACAGAGAATCAGAAATGTGAAATCCAGATCTCAGAACTCAAGAGACTAGATAACCGAGTCTAGATCTCAATGCCTTCCTAGATCCAACAAGAGCAATTGCAAAGGAAATGAAGAAATGTAAATTGCAGAGAAAGTAGAAGAAGAAGCAATTAACAGAAACTGAAATTCAATGATGCGGAAGATTAGACAAGATCCCAAAGTGAGATTGAAACAGAATTTCTTCAATTCTCCACCCAAGATTCGAAGCAAGAAAAGTAAAGAGTATTAAAGCAAGAACAAGGAAGAAGAGAGATCAATTCTCCTCCCCTAATCCTCTTGAATTCAAAACAACAATGCCAAAAATGTAAAAGTGAGTTCTCTACAAACTACTAAATCAAAACCGAAAAGAAAAGCTCCCCTAAAAACTTAAATCCTAATCTATTTATACACTTTCTTCAAATGGTCTTCAAGCCTTGAATTGGGCCTTTGCTCTTGATGGAATTGGGTTGATAGAGGCCTTGGTTGATTGCTCTTGGAGTTGGAAAGAGAACCGAAGTGAAACGGGTTGGGAATTATAAAAGCTTGAGTAAAAGTTTGAGTAAAAGTTTGAGGCAAACTTTTACTCAAACTTTTTACATCAGCAACCCCATTCTTGCTGCTACCAACGTTTGAGCTAAAGTTTGGGGTTAAACTTTTGCTCAAACGTTGGCCTCCTTATGCACACTCATGGCGCCAACGTTTGCCAAAAAGTTTGAGGCAAACGTTGGCGCAAACTTTTTGTCTCTAGGGTGTGTTATTGATGGCGCCAACGTTTGCCAAAAAGTTTGAGGCAAACGTTGGCGCAAACTTTTTCTCTCCATGGTGTTGATTTATGATGCCAACGTTTGCTAAAAAGTTTGAGGCAAACGTTGGCTCAAGCTTTTCTCCCAAAAGTTTGAGCTAAAGTTTGAGGCAAACTTTTGCTCAAGCTTTTTTCCCAAAAGTTTGAGGCAAACTTTTGTTCAAGCTTTTTGTTCACTGGTGGGTTTTCACTTATTCGAAAGTTTGAGCTAAAGTTTGAGGCAAACTTTTTCTCAAACTTTTTGTTCTCTCTTGCTCCTAGCCATTCCTTATTGCTTCAACCTTTCTCCAAGCTTTCTTCACCTATCATTAATCAACCAAACACATCAAAGCTATGCTCAAAATCATGATATTGTCATTCTTTCATAATATGTGGCAATTATAGCATAAATCCTCATGAAATTGCATCAATTCATCTATGGTTGATTAAATCAAAGGAAACATGAAAATCTACCCAATTGGCTTGCTTGTGGCTCAAGAAAGTGCATAATTCAATTGAAAATAAAAGAAAAGGGCTAGTGAAACTAGGCTAAGATGACTTGTCATCAAGGGGCAGGGACAAAGTGCATCAGAATTAGAGTAGCGATCTCTGTGATAGTAGAAAACCTCAGCAGCAGCCAAACAGCGACAATAACGATACATAATTGAGCCAGAGCAGTGACAACAATACATCTGGTAGCAAGAGACCAACTGGGTTTATCTGCAATGGCGGCGGTAGCAATTAACTCCGGCAGCAATGATGCTAGGCAGAAACGGCGGAGGAGCAATGCTCACTCTCTTCGGGCCTCGTTCATCTCTCCCTCTGGGCTTCTTCTACTACGACGGTGGCACCTTCAATCGACGACAGCGGCTCCGACCATACCAGCGGCGATGGCGACGGTCCCTCTCATCTCTGTCGCGAGCTTCCCTCAGTCACGCTTGGCTCTCTCTCTCACTCTACTGTGAACCTCTCTCTTCCCCTCGTGCTCGATGGCGACGGTGGCGAGGCCCCCAGCCGGCGCCGTTCCTTCCTCCTCCGTTGCTTCTCCTTCCTCTTCTCCTCCATTTTTCCCTTTTCCATTCTGTTTCCTTTCTTTTTCCTCTTAGCGTGCGTGTGTGTGTTTTAAAAAGGAATGAAATTAGGAATTAGGGTTTTATTGGGAT
>NC_029793.2:64321499-64322916 GCF_000816755.2 Arachis ipaensis
GAAACAAACATAATGCAAAGACTATTTAAAACAAATAAGATGCATGCTTTTTTTTTTCTTTGTAGTGATGAACAAGGAGCAAGTCCACCTTTCATTTGTCATGCTTTTTCTTTCTTCTTTCATACACTTGGTTGCTGGTGTTCCCTGTGTCCATGTCTGTTGTCTGTTGATCCCGCCAGAAACCAGCTCTATTCATCGCTTCCTCTACTCTATCTTCAAGCTTCATAGCATTGCTTACTTCTATCTCACTTCTCCTTTTGAAGAATTCATTGAAGGTTTGAAATGCTGGATCCATGTTGTGCAGATGCTCTCCAATATAGTTCAGCTTGATTTGACTATTTATGTTGTAGTCGGCTTGGACTTCATATCTTGCATCTTGGAGTGTTGTGAACTCTTTGAGAGCCCTCAAATTTTCAGCTTGCATTTGTTCCAACTTTCCAAATGATTCATGAGATTGAAAAGCATGCTCTTCTTGCATCACAAGGAATTTTGACTCAAATTCACTTTGTTTGTTCATTATTCTTAGCTCCTGTTCTTCTTGCTCTTGTTGGTTTTTCATGTATAGTGAATGGTATTCCTCTTGCCCTTCTTGAATTTTCATGTACTGTTGTGATAATCTTCCAATTGCTTCCTGCATCTGAGTCATGTCCAGATTGTTATGTAGGGGAATGTGCTGCTGTTCCTCCTCCTCTTGTAGCTCTTCTTCCTCTTGTAATTCTTCTTCCTCCATTGGTTCTTCTCTTTGCCTTCCCCCGTGTGGTCTTCGGCCTTGATGTGCTTCAGGAGCCATCATCATTCTTTCAATGGTTATAGGCATGCCCTGGCTCAACCACGTTGGGTTCTCCTCCTCCATTGGTACTTTAGCTTTTGCACACAACCTCCAAATGGTACTTGGGTAGTACAACCAAGACCTGGCCGAGTTCTTCTCTGCAAGTTTTTGAATGTCTTTTGCAAGAATTTCATGAACCTTTACCTCTCCTCCCACAATGATGCAATGCAACATAACGGCTCTCTTCCTATTGACTTCTGAGGTGTTTACTGTGCCCAGGATTGATCTTTTCAAAATCTCATACCATCCCTTTGCTTCCGGGGTAAGGTTACCTCTCTTGAGATACTTGTATTTGTTCTTGGCATCTCCTTCCCATTCTGAGTTTTCCATACAAATATCTCTAGAAATTCTATCATAATTCGGATTTCCATTTACCCTTTGGTGATATCCCGGTTCGCTAAAGCGGACTGATTTTAGTCCCAAGACCTTCTTGATGGCATCTGAGCTAAAGTCTACTTCCACTCCCCGCACATAGCTCTTGTATGTTGGGGCCTCACTCATGTCAAGCCTTGAGACATTGGCATAGAACTCTCTTATGATGTTAACATTGATCCGGGTGATTGGTGATATGAGTTCTTCCCACCTCCT
>NC_029793.2:64340148-64344592 GCF_000816755.2 Arachis ipaensis
ATGGTGCCAAGATTTGAATCTCCACCGGTTATATTCAGGGGTGCTCTCCTCCACCACGGACTCTTTTCCTTTTCTTCGTTTGGTTCTTGAAGAAGAGGCCATGATCACTTGGTTGTTTGATCTCTCTGGGGTTAAAGGGAGTGTGAAGAATGTTGGAGATTTTGATGTGTATTTGGAGCAAGAAGAAGTTTGAGGTTGAGCTTATTATGATGAGAAATGATGAAGGGAATGGAGTTTAAATGGTTGGAGTGCAAGGATTCGGTCATATGCATGGCTTGAAGGTGGTATGTTATTTAAATGAACAATGAAGGGCTAGGATGCAATTAGATACTATGTGAATCAAAGGTGTGCATGTAAGGATGAATGAAGACAAAGCTTGCTTCTTCAATTGTCTTTGCCGTGATCATCTCAAGGAGTGGCAGATTCTCCTTTTGAGGCATGTGATGAGATTTTGTCCTCATGCTATGCTTTCCTTTGTCTTGTCTTTTTCATTGAGTGTTCTTTGACCACCTCGTCATCACAACAAGACAACAAACATTAGTTTTATCAAACTGTGGCAAGAGTGCTTCTTTTATTAACACTATATGAATAATCATTCCTTATATCCATTTGAATCGTGACTTTTCTTGGAGGACACCAAACTTAATGTTTGGTCATATAGTAAAAAAATTGTTTCTTACTCCCACTAGTGTTCTTGAAATCCCAATGTCACTCTTGATTAAATGTTTATAAGAAATGTTTTCATCATAATTTTCCTTTTTCTTTTTCTTTTTTTTTTCATGAAGGATCAATTGTGTCCCTAAATCAGTGCATCAAGGTTTGATGAACACCAAACTTGTCTCTTGCTTAAGGGGTAAATGTGAGATGCTAGTAGTTAATCACAATTGATGCCTTCATCACAGAATATGATTTCTTTTTAATTGAAAGGTCTCAGTAAGAGATAATGTATGATCATTGATGCATGATTTTTAATTTTCATGAGAAGAGAAACACCAAACTTAGTGTTTGGTCATATGCTAGGCATATAGTATGAGAATGTTTGTAAAACTGGTTTGGTGTGCTTGAAGGCACACCAAACTTTAGGAGTCTTAGCATATGTAAAAAAAAATTTGCATGCATTCATTAAGTACGTCCATGAAAAGAAAAAAATCATGCTCAGGTGATCATAGCTTATTGAATTTAAAATGACATAAATCTTAAATCATGGGTTGCCTCCTATGGAGCGCTCTTTTATTGTCACTAGCTTGACATTGGAGCTTTCTTTTATGGTGGTTGAGGATTGTAGTGCCTCAACTTGTCTCCCCTGACTGTGATCCTCCTCTTTGTTCTCTGGTGTTCAATTTCAGCATGTTCCAACGAGAGTATGTTGCTGACAGTGTAATAGTCATCAGTCTGTTGGCTTGCTCCCAGTTGTTGATATATCAATTGCACTTTGTCACCTTTGGAAAGCTCCTCTGTTGGAATCTTCCTGTTCTTCCAACCCCTTTTTGTTTTGTTTCTGCGTTTCATCCCCTTTTTTGTTGATCTTTCTTTTCTAGCTGTAGGCTTACCTTGGGGATCTCTCTCTTCAGTGGCTAATACTCCAATATCCTCTTGGACTTTTTCATCCTTTTGCACAATCTTCTGCCTTGGGATGTTGTTGTGAATCACCTTGTCAATTTCCATATAGTCCCTCCTCTCATTACTAAACTGGGCTTCTGGTAATACCTTCAGAGTAACACTCTTATCATGCATCCTGAGAGTTAGTTCTCCTTGCTCTATGTCTATGATAGCTCTAGCAGTGGCCAAGAATGGCCTTCCCAGTATAATAGAGTCACCATCATCCCCATCTGAATCTAGAACCACAAAATCTGCAGGGTATATGAAATTGTCCACCTTGACCAGAAGGTTTTCAATCATACCCCTGGGGTATACCATTGACTTATCTACTAGCTCTAGAGATATTTGTACCAGTTTAACTTCCTCTATACGCAGCTTTTTCACCAAGGAGGATGGTATTAAGTTAATACTTGCTTCTAGATCACACATTGCTTTAGTGATGGTTAATTCCCCAATGGTGCAAGGTAGCAAGAAGCTCCCTGGGTCCTCAAGATTCGGAGGAAGCCCTTTTTGAATCAAGGCCCTGCATTCCTCAGTAAGCAGTATGGTTTCTTTCTCATCCCAACTTCTTTTCTTGTTGATTAGCTCCTTCATAAACTTGGCATATAGGGGCATCTGCTCCAGTGCCTCAGCCAAGGGGATATTTATCTCCAACTTCTTGAAAGTCTCAAGGAACTTGTGAAATTGTTGGTCCTTTGCCTCCTTGTTGAATCTCTGGGGATATGGTAGTGGAGGTACAAAGGTCTTCTCTGTTTGTTGCTTTTGATTCTTTGTTGGCTCTTCAATTGCTTCATTCCCCTTTTTTGAAATTTTTGATTGTTCCTTCTTTTCTTGAGTTTTCTTTGAAGCTTGCTTGCTTGCCATTGCATCATCATTATTGGCTTCCTCTGTGTGTGTTGGTTGTTCCTCTTCTAGTGGTCTTTTGCTGCTCTCCAATGTTCTCCCACTCCTTAATTGTATTGCCTTGCATTCTTCCTTAGGATTTGGGATTGTGTCACTCGGCAGTGAGCTTGAAGGTCTCTCAACAGAAATCTGTTTGGAGATTTGCCCAATTTGCCTCTCTAGGCTCTTCAAGGAGGCTTCATGGTTCTTGGTTGTCATTTCCTGGTGTTTCAACATTTTGTCTATCAAGGTCTCCAAGTTAGTGAGTCTTTGAGATTCAGGTGATGCTTGTGGTGGGTTGTGAGATGTGGGGGGTGGATGGTAGGCATTTTGGTTGGTGGGTTGGTTATTAGATTGGTACTGGACGGAGTTGGGGTAGTTGTTTTGAGGTTTTCTGTAAGTGTTTTGGTTAGTTTGCTGCTGGTTGTGGTTTTGGTTGCTTCTTGGGTTGTTTTGGTTTGAGTTCCTCTGCCATGGTTGTTGGTTTTGGTTGTGACTATCTCCCCATCTGAGGTTTGGGTGGTTCTTCCAGGATGGATTGTATGTATCACCATACACTTCATTTGGTCCTTGGTTGTGCATATACTGTACTTGCTCTTGTTGTTGTTCTTCTTGAGTTTCTTCATTTTGCCCCCATGTGGATGATGGTTGGCTTGTGTTAACTGCTGCAACTTGGAGGCTATCAATCCTCTTGGCCATTTGCTCAAATTGTTGTTGAATTTGCTGCTGCATTATCTTATTTTGAGCCAAGATTGAGTCCACCCCTTCTAGCTCCATTACTCCTCTCCTTTGTGATCGTTGGCGATTTCTTTGATGAGCAAAGAAATATTAATTGTTGGCCACCATGTCAATAAGATTTTGAGCTTCTTCTGCTGTTTTCATAAGTTGCAATGATCCTCCAGCTGAGTGGTCAAGTGATTCTTGAGCCTTTAGAGTGAGTCCTTCATAGAAGTTCTGTAGCTTGTCCCACTCAGTGAACATTTCTGGTGGACATTTCCTCAACAGAGCCTTGTATCTCTCCCATGCTTCATACAGATTTTCAACATCCAATTGCGTGAATGTTTGCACCTCAGTCTTCAGCCTGATGACTCTTTGAGGTGGATAGAATTTGGCTAGAAATTTAGTCACCAAATCGTCCCAGCTAGTGATGCTTCCTTGAGGAAAAGTTTCAAGCCATTGTGCGGCCTTGTCCCTTAATGAGAACGGGAATAGCAGAAGCTTGTAAGTTTCAGGATTCACGCCATTGGACTTGACAGTGTCACAAATCCTTAAGAAGGTAGATAGATGTTGATTTGGATCCTCCAATGGTCCTCCCCCAAACGAGTAGTTGTTTTGGACCAATGTAATGAGTTGTGGCTTCAATTCAAAGTTATTTGCATTGACATTAGGGGTGAGAATGCTGCTTCCATAATGTCTAGCATTTGCAAAGGTATAGGAGGCCAATACTCTCCTCTGCTATGGGTTATTGTTAACCCCTCCTCCTGGATTAGATGGATCTCCTTCCATCTCGTGATATTCTTCCTCAGATTCTTCCTCTCCAACAATATTTTTCCCTCTTTCAGCTCTTCTCAACCTTCTAAGAGTTCTCTGGTTAGTTTCAGATAAAACAGGAATGGATCTCCCTGTACCTGACATACAAACAAAACACAAGAAACACCACCAGTAACTCTTCAGTCTATTGCTAGAACGAAGTTTAGTTTAAGCAAAATTTCAAACAGTTAGCGTGTTAGTCAAAGATTAGAGAAACAGAAAATAAAAATGCTAGATCTAGATCACCACCTCACTTAATCATTGTCAATCTAATCAATCCCCGGCAACGGCGCCAAAAACTTGATGCGACCCGGTGCACTTGCCGGTGAGTTTTGTGTCGGATCGTTTTCTGCACATCAAGTTTTTGGCGCCGTTGCCGGGGATTGATTTAGATCAACAATGATTAAGTGGGTGAGAAGTCTAGATTAAGCAT
>NC_029793.2:64345287-64346102 GCF_000816755.2 Arachis ipaensis
CACATTCTGAGCACTCCAATTCATGGAGATTTGCTTCAGAGACACAAGATGAGCAAGAAAATCATATGGGATACCAACCACCACCACAAAATGATTCATATTATTATCCTCATGGTGGATGGAAGTATCACCAAAGAATGGAAGAGCATCCACCTTCACGTCCCAGTTTCTCATTTGAAAGTTCTTCATCACTTGATTATGATTACTCTCAACCTTCATCTCTTGAACCAACAGATGAGGATTACCTTCAAGCCATTGAAATACATAGAAAACTTGTGGAAAGATACATACAACCCCAATCCTGGAAAGAATTCGTATTCAAGAAGATGAATGAGTCCTCAGAGCAATCAAGGGGGAACTTAGAACCATCAAACAATGAAGATGAAGACCAATTTGTGAGTGAGGAAGTGGAAAAACAAGATGAGGAGGCTACTGCATCAAGTGAACTTTCAATAAAGAATGAGGTGGTTAAAAATGAAACTACACTTGAGATGACAAAGGAACATGAAGAATCACAACTCTCACAAATTTTTCTGACCCAAAAACTCTCGACAATTGAATCTGTGATTGAAAAATATGAAGAGGAGATGAAGAAATGTTGGGAAGATCAACAAACCTCCTCAATGAAAAAGCTATTAAGTCAAATGTTGGGTGAAAGGGAGGAAGTGGAAGAGCAATAAAGTGAGAAAGACAACCAAAGAATTCCAAACTCAAGTAAAGCAGAAAATCACATGAAGGAAGGGCTCATGGAACCACCAATACAAGAAACTCTTGATGAAAAGAAGACTCCAACAATCACACAACCACCAAGACCT
>NC_029793.2:64346122-64352993 GCF_000816755.2 Arachis ipaensis
GCTCACCTTCTTAAGTTTGCAATCATAATGTCTCTGTCTCTTGTGCCTTGATTATTATCTTTAATTTTGCTTGCTTGAAACACATGTGCTACTAACATTCCATTGTGTAAGACATTCATGATACATCTTAGCCCCAGAGCCATTGTTCTAATTGTTGCTTGAGAATGAGCAAGCATTCTGAGTTTGGCAAGGGAAGGAGGAAGAATAGAGGAAAAAGGACAACAATAATGAAGATGAACTACAAGGTTGTAGAGTTCCTTTTCACCTCATTTGTTTCCAGCGCTTAAAATGCATGATTGTCTTCATCTTTTCTGTTTACATGTGTGTATGAATAAAGCATAGCTTGAATATTGATTTATAACATGTTGCCATGACGATTTCATAAATTGAGCTAGAGAGAAGCATCAATCATTTACATCTCTTTTGTAATTGTAGCATGCATAGAAAACTAGCTTGCCATGAACATTGAGTTGCTATTCTTCTTACCTTGGATTGTCAATCTCTATTGCATGATTCTTTTCTTGCTTGGGGACAAGCAAGGTTTAAGTTTGGTGTTGTGATGACATGCCATCATGTCATGTTTTTCTATGCTTTTTCATTTGTTTTCAATAGGTTTTATGCACTTTCTTGAGCCTTAAGTAAGCCAATTGGGTAGAATTTCATGTTTCCTTTGATTCAATCAACCATGGATGAATTAATGCAATTTCATGAGATTTTATGCTATAATTACTATGAAAGAATAACAAACTCATGATTTTGAGCAAAGCTTTGATGTGTTTGGTTGATTGATGATAGGTGAAAAGAGTTTTGAAGAAGGTTGAAGGAAGAAGGAATGGCTAGGAGCAAGAGAGAACAAAAAGTTTGAGCCAAAGTTTGCCTCAAACTTTAGCTCAAAATTTTGGAAGAAAAGCTTGAGCCAACGTTTGCCTCAAACTTTTTGGCAAACGTTGGCGCCACACACCACAACAGCCTGAAGGGGTATACTTCCAACAAGAATAACTTGAGCTACAGAGCTCCAAATGAGGTGATTCAAAAAGCAATGGAAAGTAGGAATCGAGAGCTTTCCAGGCATATATGGCACTGCATGGTGGACCCTAGAATTGAGGGAGAAAACTGCCCCGCAATGTGCATAAACGAACATGGTGGCAACCTGCAGTGAGGCCAACTGACCTCTGCACCTTCGACGGAGTATAACGCGAGCTGTAGAGCTCCAAATGATGTGCTTCCAACGGCATTGGAAAGTAGACATTTAGGGCTTTCCAACAATATATAATAGTATGGGGTGGACAATACGTTTGAGCCTCCAAAACTGGCGTTTTCGACCACGTTTGAAGCAAACTTTACCTCAAACGTTGGGCACCAAAGCCAGCGACCCTGTCCTCTTCAAAGGAGCATAACTTGAGTTGTAGATGTCCAATTGAGGTGATTCCAATTGGTTTAGAAAGCTGACATTCAGAGCTTTCCAACAATATATAATAGTCTATAGTGGGCATAAAATTGGCAACGTTGACAAGAGGACAAAGTAGCGCCACATATATGCACTAGGGGGCCAACGTTTGAGCAAAAGTTTGACCCTAAACTTTGGCTCAAACGTTGGTAGCAGCAAGAATGGGGCAGCTGGTGTAAAAAGTTTGAGTAAAAGTTTGCCTCAAACTTTTACTCAAACTTTTACTCAAGCTTTTAAGATTCACAACCCGGTTCACATTGGTTCTCTCTCCAACTCCAAGAGCAATCAACCAAGGCCTCTATCAACCCAATTCCATCAAGAGCAAGGGCCCAATTGACACCACTCAAAGGCACAAGAGATAGTTAGAATAGAAATTTCATTTTAATTGTAATTTGTTTTGAATTTCATTTTCATTTTGTAAAAATGCCTATAAATAGGTATCTGTTTCATTTTATTTGGAAGCGAGCTCCACTAGGGAGCATTAGGAATACAGAACTCTCTTTCTTTAGTTTTTCTTTTTGTTTTGAATCTTGGGTTGAGAATTGAAGAAATTTTGTTCCAATCTCACCTTGAGAATTCTCTCTGTTTTCTTCTTCTGCAAACTTTCAAGTGAATTGTGATTTGAATCAAAGTTCGTTTCATCGCTTTCATCTTTAATTTTCCTGCATCTTGTTTGCTAGTGGCTCAAGGAAGGAATTGAGATCTAGACTTGTTTTCTAGTCTCATTGATTCCCTGAGATCTTTACTTGTCTTTTTTAAATTTCACAATTGAGCTAAGCTACTTTCTGATTTGATCCTTCAAGTGACTCTCTATTTCTGTTTGAATTTCCTGCAGTTTTGTTCCTCTGTATTTTACATTTGAGCTACTGTGATCTGAATTTAATTTTCTTGCACTTTAAATTTCCTGTCACTTATTCTCAAGATCTCTTTGATTGCTTGCTTTATTGCTTTCTTTAATTTTCAGCACCCACTCCCCTTTAATTTCATGCAATTTACATTTCTTGCACTCTAAGATTCTGCAATTTACATTTCTTGCGTTCTAAGTTTCTGCTATTTAATTTCTTGCTCTTTAAGTTACTTGCAATTTTACTTTCTGCACTTTATAATTCCTGCAAATTTACATTCTGTTGGCTTCAATTGTCACTCAAATCACTCAATGTTAGCTTGACTAAACTAATCACCCACTAAAGTTGCTTGATCCATCAATCCCTGTGGGATCGACCTCACTCCCGTGAGTTTTATTACTTGATGCGACCCGGTGCACTTGCCGGTTAGTTTTGGGTGTTTTGGAAATTCGTTTTTCGTTTTTCCAAAAATTTTCCCATCAAGTTTTTCTTTAATAGATATTGTTGGACTTTATTTTATTTTTCTAATTGAAATAAAAAAATTAATCATATAATTTAAAATTTAAAAAATAAAAATTTTTAAAAAACTAAATTTTTTATTTTTCTCCTATTAGAAAAGAATTTATTTTTTTGTTTAAAACTTTAAACAAAAATAAAAAATTTTAAATTTTTTAAAATAATTTATTCTTAATTTGTGAACAAGTGGAGCAAAAAAAAGTTAACTAT
The DNA here is from genome assembly GCF_000816755.2 of Arachis ipaensis. Lineage (NCBI taxonomy): Eukaryota > Viridiplantae > Streptophyta > Magnoliopsida > Fabales > Fabaceae > Arachis > Arachis ipaensis. Next base: position 64,349,141 of record NC_029793.2, read on the forward strand.
ACGGGTGTAGCATTATTCGGTGAATAAAAAGATAAAAATATTTTTTAAGTTTAAAAATCAAAAAAATAAATTTACAGATCTATTATTTACCAAATATTGATGGACTTTATTTTATTTTTCTAATTGAAATAAAAAAATTAATCATATAATTTAAAATTTAAAAAATAAAAATTTTTAAAAAACTAAATTTTTTATTTTTCTCCTATTAGAAAAGAATTTATTTTTTTGTTTAAAACTTTAAACAAAAATAAAAAATTTTAAATTTTTTAAAATAATTTATTCTTAATTTGTGAACAAGTGGAGCAAAAAAAAGTTAACTATACGGGTGTAGCATTATTCGGTGAATAAAAAGATAAAAATATTTTTTAAGTTTAAAAATCAAAAAAATAAATTTACAGATCTATTATTTACCAAATATTGATGGACTTTATTTTATTTTTCTAATTGAAATAAAAAAATTAATCATATAATTTAAAATTTAAAAAATAAAAATTTTTAAAAAACTAAATTTTTTATTTTTCTCCTATTAGAAAAGAATTTATTTTTTTGTTTAAAACTTTAAACAAAAATAAAAAATTTTAAATTTTTTAAAAAATATTTTTATCTTTTTATTCACCGGATAAGACTACACCCTGACAGTTGACTTTTTTTTGCTGCACTTGTTCACAAATTAAGAATAGATTAATTTAAAAAGTTTAAAATTTTAATTTTTTTATTTTTCGGATAAATTAAAATTTTTAATTTTTTTACAATTAGAAAAAAACTATTTTTTAAGTTTAAAAATCAAAAAAATAAATTTACAACTCTGTTATTTAACAGATATTGTTGGACTTTATTTTATTTTTCTAATTGAAATAAAAAAAATTAATCATATATGATGGGTTGAAATCGGATTCCAACACCTAAAACTCACTGGCAAGTATACCAGGTCGCATCAAGTAGTAAAACTCACTTAGAGTGAGGTCGATCCCACAGGGATTGATGGATCAAGCAACTTTAGTGGGTGATTAGTTTAGTCAAGCTAACATTGAAGTGAAATAGGATGAAATGTAGCCAATAGAAAGTAAATGACAAGAAAATTTAAAGTGCAGAAAGTAAAATTGCAAGTAACTTAGAGAGCAAAAAATGTAAATTGATAGAATCTTAAATGACAAGAAATGTAAATTGCATAAAAGTAAAGGGGAGTGGGTGCTGGAAATTAAAGAAATCAATAGATCAAAGCTTAGAGCAATTGCAGGAGAATTAAACTTGCAGAAAAAGTAAATTAGGTCATGAACAGAAATGTAAAAATGCAAAACAAGCGCATAAGAATTAAATTGCTTGAAAGTAAATTGAAAGCAATGTAAACAGAGAAGCAAAATTGCAGTGAATCAAAATTTTGAGCAGTTGCAGAGGAATTAAATTGTGCAAGAAATGTATATCAGATCACAATAAGCTTAAATGAAAAATTGCAGAGAGTGAAATTGCAGAAGAAAAGAAAATGAAAGCAGTAAACCAATTCTCAATCCTTAGAATTATGCAGAAGAGGAACAAGATGAATTTTAGATCAAGAATTGAAACAGAATTTCTTCAATCTCAATCCAAAATTCAAAACAGAAAGTAAGAGTGCCAAAGCAAGAACAATCAGAAAAAAAACTCAGATCTCCTTTCCAATCTCAACTCAAAAAGGAAAATTAAGAGAGAGAGCTCTCAATTCTACTTGCTCACTATTGGAGCCAGCCTCCTTACCAAAATGAAAATGATGCCTTATATAGGCTTTACAAAAATAGAAATAAAAATGAAATTAAAAAGAAATTACAATTAAAATAAAAATCCTATTCTACTCGTTCTTGTGCCTTTGAGTGATGATGTGGGCTTTGCTTGCTTTGGATTTGAAGAGAGATGGGTCCAGTTGGCCTTGGTTCAATTGGTGAAGAATTGAATCCAATTTGATTTTTAATTGAATTTTGGACCATGGTGCAGCTCCCAGGGCACGGCTCAGTTGTGAAAGTTAACTGAGCTCTCCATCTTGCACTTGGTGTGCCAAGTTGTGCGCATGACAAGCTCCTTGGTGCATCCTCCTAGCATGCCTTGCTTGCAACAATTCGAAGAGTGCAGCGCTCAGTTGAAAAAGTGAACTGAGCGCCCTTGTGCGCATAGAAGAGTCCTCTCTTCGATCCTTGGTGGGAGCAATTCAGCTCCAATTTTCCTTGTGAAGAAAACAAAGGTAGAGCTCAGTTGGAAAAGTTAACTGAGCTCCCTTTATATTCCTTGTGTAGCGCTCCACCTTTGAGTGTGAGGTCTTGAGTTTGAACCTTGGTGAGTGCGTTTTGTGTATTTTCCCTTGCATAAGCGCTTCTCTTGGTCTCTTGGGTACTTGGTTCGAACCCTTGTTGAAGCCTTTTCCAAATGTTGCACTTTAATTTTCTTTGAGGAGAGCCCGATAAAGTTAACTTAGTTAACTGAGCTCAATGCTTTTGTCTTGCTCTCTTGGGTGCTCAGTTAACTAAGTTAACTTAGCTCCATGCCTTACTCCCTTGGCCCTTGATCTAGAGCTTTTGCTGCCTTGATGCCACGCTTCCTTTTACTCCTTGGATGAGCGTTGCTTTTCCTTGGCCTAAGTAGCGCTCGGTTATTAAAGCCAACGCAGCACTATGGCCTTTTCTTTCATGAACGCTAGCTTTCATTTGTTTTATTAATAATGCCGTAGCATTCATTGCATAAATTCACTTGGCATTGGCATTAGCAATTAAATGATCCATGCATGCATTGGCTTTATTTTAACTATACTATATCACTTAGTCGTGCTAAGTAACGTAAAGCCTATTCATTTAATGAATGCATGAATAAATCAATGATGACATTAAGTATACTAGCATGAGTAAGCTAACGTAACATTCATTCATTTATAAGTAATGCCAATGTTAATAATGCATGGTTCATGGTGGCATTAAATGCATGCATGCTTTAATTTATTAACTCATGATAATGCATGCATAAGGCATTAATGCTAATGCCAATGCTTCATGGTCATGGGCCACGATTTTAAAAGCATGGCCTAAAGTTCCAAAGTGTGCTCAATCTTCAAAGCGTGCCCAAAATTCCTCTTTTCTTCTTTTTAGCTTATTTTGTGCTCTTTTGCTTCTTCTTCTTCTTATTCTTCTTCTTTTTCTCATTCTTTCCCTTTTTCTTTTCTTGCATTAATTGTATTTGCTTCTTCAAGGTTTTCATGATTTTCAAAAGATTTCACAAAATGTACTAGATAAAAACTTCAATTAAATAAAATCCAATGCAATTGAGCAACAATTAATCATACTAGCTTTCCAATACTTGTATGCACATGCTAATTTCTTCTTTAATTCCTTGTTTCTTTATGATCATGATGCTTTATTGCTTTTGAACTCATAAAACTCAAGTTGGTAGTCATAATGCCACAGCAACATGTTACAAATCAAGATTCAAGCTATGCTTTATTCATACACACATGTAAACAGAGAAGATGAAGACAATCATGCAATTTAAGTTCTGGAAACAAATGAGAAGAAAAGGAACTCTACAACCTTGTAGTTCATCTTCATTATTGTTGTTCTTTTTCCTCTATTCTTCCTCTTTNAATTCGAACAATGGCTATGGGGCTAAGATGGATCATGAATGTCTTACATAATGAAATATTAGTAGCACATGTGTTTTAAGCGAGAAAAATTAAAGATAATAATCAAGGCACAAGAGACAGAGACATTGTGATTACAAACTTAAGAAGGTGAGCACAATACATTGCATAAAAGATAAGTGGCACATGATGCCAAGGCATCTTAGGCTAGTTTCACTAGCATTTTTCTGTTAGTTTTAGTTGTTTTATGCATTTTCTTGAGCT
>NC_029793.2:64362993-64363671 GCF_000816755.2 Arachis ipaensis
CACAGAGTCCTTTATCAAACATTGTTTCTCCTATGGCACAGGGGATGTGAAAACTCCCTGGGTCCTTCCTTTTTATAGGCAGCTCTAGTTGAATGAGAGCACTGCACTCCTTATTCATCAATATGGTTTGTCCTCCCTTGAGTGAGCTTTTCCTAGTCAGCAGCTCTTTCATGTACTTAATGTATGAGGGCATTTGTTGGAGGGCCTTGATGAATGGTATGTTTACATAGAGAGATACAAATATGTCAAGAAACCTTGAGTATATTCTCTTCTCTACACCACCATTGAGTAATTGGGGAAAGGGTGCATAGAGTCTCAGCAGCTCCTTCTGTGTAATTGTGGTTTCTTGATGATTCTCTTTCTGCTTTCCTACTGATGTATCTTCAGGTTGTTCTGATGGTTTGTTCGGCTCTTCCTCAGTCTATTGGTCAAGCAACTTTAATTGGAAGAATGTTCTAGTTGAGCTAAGCAGAAAGTGAGTTGAGAATTGCAGGAAATTAAATGCCGAAAAGTAAATAGCAGAAAATAAATGACGGGAAGTAAATTGTAGAATCTTAAATGGGGAAGGGAAGTTTAGCATAAAGGTAAATGGCATAAAGTAAAGAGAATGGGTAAGATCAGAAATGGGGAATTCATTGGGCTTAGGAGATGTTGCATTCTCCGGATCAAGTTCATTTT
>NC_029793.2:64363693-64374348 GCF_000816755.2 Arachis ipaensis
AGTGTGACATCATAGATGAAACCGTGGCTGAAGTTCACCAGGACGAATTTGAAGAGAGGTACATAGGACAAGGTCCAAGTGTGGGGACATTCTCGGAGGACAATGAAAATGCTTTACCATTGTTACCAGCTCCAGACACCCCAGAGCCTGACTATGAGCAGAAGTTAGAATTGAAACCCCTTCTTCCACACCTCAAATATGTTTACCTTGAGGACAAGGAGAAGTTTCCAGTTATCATTGCAAGGGAACTCACTTCTCAACAAGAAGAGCAGTTACTTAGTGTGCTGAGGAGGCACAAGAAGGCAATTGGTTGGAGTTTGGCAGACATAGTAGGCATCAACCCTCAAGTTTGTGAGCACAGAATATTTTTAGAAGAGGGAGCAAAGCCTGTCCATCAACCCCAGAGAAGACTGAACCCCACTATCTTAGAGGTTGTCAAAAAGGAAGTGACCAGACTACTGCAGGCAGATATCATCTACCCCATCTCAGACAGTGAATGGGTAAGCCCAGTACAAGTAGTGCCCAAGAAGTCTGGAGTCACTACAGTGAAGAATGAGCATGGAGAGCTCATGGAAACCAGAGTTCAGAACGCCTGGAGGGTCTGCATTGACTACAGATGCCTAAACCAGGCCACTCATAAGGATCACTATCCTCTTCCATTCATTGATCAAATGCTGGATCGCCTGTCAGGTAAATCACATTATTATTTTTTAGATGGTTACACAGGCTATTTCCAGATTCATATAGCTCCTGAAGATCAAAAAAATAACACTTTTACATGTCCTTTTGGGACTTATGCTTACAAGAGAATGCCCTTTGGCTTGTGCAATGCACCAGCTACTTTCCAAAGGTGCATGATGAGTCTTTTCTCTGATCTTATTGAGGACTGTATAGAGGTTTTTATGGATGATTTTAATGTATATGGTGACTCCTTTACTCTTTGCTTGGATAGTTTATCTAAAGTGTTAGATAGATGTGTCAGTACAAACCTTGTATTGAATTTTAAAAAATGTCACTTTATGGTCAAACAAGGGATTGTACTAGGACATATTGTGTCTAATACTGGCATTTCTGTAGATCCAGCAAAGGTGGATGTTATTTCTAGTTTACCTTACCCCTCTTCTGTGAGGGAAGTCCGTTCGTTCCTTGGCCATGCAGGTTTTTACAGGAGATTCATTAAGGACTTCAGTAAGGTAGCTCTTTCCTTATCCAGACTACTGCAGAAAGATGTTGAGTTCGAGTTCAGTGAGGATTGCAAACAAGCGTTTGATAAGCTGAAGACCGCCCTGACTCAAGCTCCAATTGTGAGAGGACCAGACTGGAGCCAGCCATTTGAAATAATGTGCGATGCTTCCAACCATGCAGTAGGTGCAGCACTGGCTCAGCGTGAAGGTAAGGACCCCTTTGTAATTGCTTATGCGTCTAAAACTTTAGATGCCGCTTAGTCTAATTATACTACTACTGAGAAAGAGCTTCTTGCTATTATTTTTGCTCTGAATAACTTCTGAGCCAATTTACTTGGTACAAAAGTAGTAGTGTACTCAGACCACGCAGCTCTAAAGTATCTATTAGCTAAAAAGGAATCCAAACCAAGGCTTATACGTTGGATACTGCTACAAGAAGAATTTGATTTAGAAATTAAGGATAGGAGTGGTAACCAGAACTAGTGGCAGACCACTTGAGTCGCCTTGAGCACATTAAGCATGACTCCACTCCTATAGCTGATAATTTCCGATTTGATAACATGCATGCAGTATCTGAGGTAGTCCCTTGGTATGCACCTGTAGCTAATTATCTAGTTAGCCGCGCTTTTCCTCCAAACTTTACTAAGCATCAAAGAGACAAGCTGAAAAGCGAGTCTAAATATTATATATGGGATGATCCATATTTATAGAGATGTGGCACTGACCAGGTAATTAGACGGTGTATGCCTCAATCAGAATTCCAGTCCATTTTAGAGGCCTGCCACTAATCTGAGAGTGGAGGACATTTTGGCCCTCAAAGAACAGCTAGAAAAATTTTAGACTGTGGATTCTGGTGGCCTACTCTTTTTAGAGACGCTGCTAAATTTTGTAAATCTTGTTTCCCATGCCAAAAATTTGGTAATATATCCAAGAGGGATTAGATGCCTCAACAAATTATGCTTTTCTGTGAAATTTTTTTATGTTTGGGGCATTGACTTCATGGGTCTATTTCCAAATTCTAATGGTAATTTTTATATATTGTTAGCTGTGGATTACGTTTCCAAATGGGTGGAAGCAATTCCTGCCCGCACTGATGATGCTAATACTGTTGTTTCCTTTGTTAGAAACCATATTATTTGCCGCTTTGGATCACCACGAGTAATCGTGAGCGATCAAGGCACCCATTTTTGTAACAGGAGACTAACAGGATTAATGAAGAAGCATGGGATAATTCATAAAGTTGCAACAGCCTACCATCCTCAGACTAATGGGCAAGCCGAGTTGTCAAACAGAGAGATAAAGCGTATCTTGCAGAAGATAGTCAAACCTCATAGGAGACTAGAGCACCAGGCTCCAAGATGCACTTTGGGCATACAGAACAGCATACAAGACACCCATTGGGATGAGTCATTTCCGCTTAGTTTATGGAAAAGCCTGTCATCTCCCAGTTGAAGTAGAGCACAAAGCCTTTTGGGCAGTAAAATAGTGCAACATGGGATTTGAAACAACCAGAGCTGAATGGAAATTGCAACTACAAGAATTAGAAAGCCTTCGCCTGGAAGCTTATAAGAACTCAAGGTTGTACAAGGAAAAGATGAAGGCTGTACATGATCAGCACATCAAGAGGAAAAAGTTCCAACCTGGGGACTTAGTCCTCCTTTAAAAATCTAGACTAAGGCTTATGCCAGGCAAGTTGAGATCAAGATGGGAAGGTCCATACAGAGTAGAGAAGGCTGAGCCGTACGGAGTTTTTCACCTAAGTCATCCTTCAAGCTCTGAACTCATTAAAGTTAATGGACATCGTTTAAAGCTGTACCATGGCGAGAAGTTGAAGAAAAATAAGGAGCTCGAGATCTTCCTCCTGGAAGATCCACACATAGTCAAAGACTGAGCTAATGGAGCGTCCAACTTATGGACGTTAAAGAAAAGTGCTAGGTGGGAGACAACCCTCCATGGTATGATCGTTCTTTTCTTTATTCTTAGTTTTATTTTCCAACAACTCTTTTCCTTCTTCGCACATTTAGCTTGCATCTACATTTGCATATTTTTATTTAAAAAAAAAAAATTTCACGCGACGCGACCACATCATTGACGCGTCCGCGTCGCAGGTTGCTCAGAAAGAATAAGAGAGCGAACAGAGAGCCACGCAGGAGCGTGGCTGGAGGCATGCCTTTGGCACAAATCACCCCACGCGACCACGTCGTTGACGCGTCCGCGTCATGTGGGAACATTGGCCTCCCACGCAATCGCGTCACCCACGCGGCCGCGTGACCTGAAAATACACGTGAAAAGGGTGCATAGCCGAAAGTTATGCTGGAGTGGTGCTGGACTAGCGCTAGACGCACAACCCTTACCACGCGAACGCATTTCCCACGCGTCCGCGTCATATCCCAATATTGGCCACTCACGCGGTCGCATGACCCACGCGATCGCGTCACCCATAATTTGGCAAAATTAAGATTTTGAACAGAGAGTTTGCGAGCGCGAGGCTGCCCTCACACCAGTAGCATAAACTGTGTCATGCGACCGCGTGACCGACGCGACCGCGTCAATCCATCTAAGCGCAATTCGCGCGAACGCATGACCCACGCGTCCGTGTCGCTTGCGCCGCACAACTTACCCTACATTGCCAAATATCTTATCTTTCTTCTCCCCCAAATCCTATTTTCTCTTTTCCTTCCTTATTTCTTCCTTCTTCCTTCTTCCTTCTTTCTCACTTTCTACTTTCTCACCACCATCATTAAGGTTTTTCTTTTCTTCTTCCTTCCTTACTTTTCCACTATCTTTCTTATTTTTATGTTTTCTTCTTTTCTTTTCTTTTTACTTTCATTATCCATATTTTCTTTTTCTTTCTTTTTTTCCTTTTAATTGAGTCATTATTTCTCATTATATGCTTGTGGATTGCTGCAAAAATTGTTTGGCAATTATATATTACTTTTTTTAAAGGGTTGCTTGCATGTTCAAATTATTATTTTCAATAGTTTATTCATCATGCATGCTATGTATTTGTGAAAAAGCACATATGGCATTATGCATTTTCTACATTATTCTATTCTACTATTCAATGCTTGCTTTTCATAAATTCCCTTTACTATTTTATTAATTTAATTTTATTGTCAATACAAATGTGATGGTTAGTTTGTTACGAGTGATAACATATTTAACAAATTAAATGATTGATCTATGCTACTCATGCCTTTGCCTGCATGCCAATAAACACCTTGCATTTAATTGTCATCAAATGCACTTTCTATATTTCCATTGGTGAACATTTCACATGTAGTCATGACCATGTGTTAACGACATCCTCTTTACCGTGCATTGATTATTACTTATACCATCCTCTTCCTTGCTCTGTCACTTTGAATTCATGTTACTTTCTTTTTTCCCTTTTCAGGATGGCCACTAAGAAAGAAAAAGAGAAAGCTACCCCCAAACCACCAGCAAGAAGAGGAATAAAAAGAGCATTAGTGGCAGAGCCTTCTTCAACTACAGTCAAACCCTCAACAAAAAGAATTAAGAGGATTATAAAGGTTGATGAAAAAGAAAAAGCCTTCCCAGCAAAGGACACTGCGCGATTTCCCAATTGCTACTGTGAGCAGATGTTCCCTATCCTGGAAGGATGGAGCTACAACAACGAATACCTTCTTATCCTCCCGCCCAATATTGCTACCTTTGTTGAGCCGTAAATTGAATGAAGACAATGAGGTTTCCTCCAAAGACCGCCAAGAAATAAGTCCCTATTACAAAAGTGGCCATTCAACAAGCTCTAGATCTTCCCCCTGCTCCAGAAGGATTGGACGCCTTTCAAGAAGCCTCACTCAAGCGCCAGATGTACCAATTTGACTGGGATGCCGTTCTCAGAGTTATCACACTACCTGGCAGCAGATGGATCTACGGATACCACCGTTCCCGTCCTAAGGGAATATCGGCTTCAGCACTTACCTTGGAGGCTCGTCTATGGGCACAGATCATGTCCCATTACGTCTTTCTGAGCACTCACGAGTCCTCCTTCACTGCAGACATGGCCGTTCTACTATGGTGCATCCTTACAGACCAGCCTCTGAACCTACCAAGACACATCCGGAATGCCATGGGACACGTACAGATTGTAGGCAACTTACCTTTTCCTGCCTTGCTTCCACGGGATGATCAATACGTCCCTAACGGGAAATATATTAGACTCCCAGCAGCCATTACTAGCCAGCCTACATCAGCACCACCAGCACCTACAACAAATCAACTGCTCCATCAGATACTTGAAAAGTTGGATCGGCAGGAACAGAAAGCAAAGCTAAGAGAGCGCCGTAACAAGCGCCGATTCACATACCTTAAGGAGCTGATTATGGGAAATTCAAGGACTCAGACACTCCGGACTCCACTTCCTTTACCAGCACAGGGAGCTATGACAGTCTCGACTGTGGAGATACTGCTACCAGCTCACCCTTATTCCTGGCAGATGGCACTGAGGATGGTGCAAAGCCTTAAGTGTGGGGAGGTCGGTCAGTACCTGACTTCCGGAGGTAATTTCTCTTCCCTAACACCAATAAATTAGGATATTTAGTTAGTTTTTCTTTTGTAGAATAGGATAAATTGCATAGTAATAGATTAGTTGCATGCATGTTTTACTTGATTGAAAAGACAATAAGTTTCTTCTAAGATCCTATCTTTAGAACAAAATTTCACTAATTTTAATCAAAACTTTTATGTTAAAATTGCTTGAAGTTGTATTTGGAACATGATTTTTGAGCTAAAGAACACACAACCTGTGAGATTTGAGCCCAAATGCATGGTTACATTATTTAATCATAATTATTTTATTCTTGTGTGTTTACTTCTCTATGATTGTAATCTACATTTTGTTTCATCCTATATGTCCAATGTTTAATATATTTATATGTTTACATATGATTGAGGCCATTAGTTGTTTAAACTCACTTATCCAAATTAAGCCTACCCTTTCAATTACCTTTGTTAGCCACTTTGAGCCTTTAAGTCCCATTTGTTCTGTATTTTACCACATTACTAGCCTTAAGCGGAAAAACAATTTTATACCCCAATTGAATCTTTGGTTAGCTTAAGATAGAATTGTGTGTGTTAATTAAGTATGGGAAATTGTGGGAATAAAAGATAATAAGGGAATGTGTCATGATAATACAATGGGAATTTGGGTACCTACTCATGTGAAACTATAAGAATTAAAAATCTATGTGTATTGATTAGCTATGTTTACTTTTAGTTTATGTTAAAAAATCCAAAAATATTCAATAAATAAGTAAGGGGACAAAATTACCCCAATGCTAAGTTAAGAATTCAAAGATCAATGCATGTATGATAAAATTAAAATAAAAAGTTAATACATGAGTATGGAATGTGAAAGAGAAATTTTTGGTAGCTAGGTGTGAATTTTAAGTTATATAGAATATATATATGTTGGGTTGAAGCTTGGGTTAATTAAAGATTCAATTTATAAGCTTACTTAGCCATATATGTATCCTTACCCTTACCTTGGCTCCATTACAACCTTGAAAAGACCTCATGATGTTTGCATTAATATATTAAATGTTGTTGATTGGTTAGGTGAAGAACAAAAATTAGAAAGCATGATTAGAGAAGGATAGAGTGATTGCCCTATACACTAGAGAGATTAGAGTATACATACATCATCAGTGAGGGTTCAATGCTTAAATTCTATGTTCCCTGCTTTCATGAGCTACCTTCTTGTATTTTTATCTGTTCTTACTGTATAAGAATTGAATTAGTGGAGTTTGATTTGTAATTGTCTTGAAGAACCTATTTACTTTTGATCAAGTTGACAAGAATCATATAGTTGCATTCATATATATAGGTTGCACTGCATTACATGAGTTTTACATGTTCCTACTCATTTATTTTATCTCCCTCAACTAAGCATGAGGACATGCTAATGTTTAAGTGTGGGGAGGTTGATAAACCACTATTTTATGGTTTATATTGTGCTTAATTGTATGGTTTTATCAATTCTTTACCCACTTATTCATATGATTGGCATGCATTTATATTTCCTTCCAAAAATTATTACATGATTGAGTATTTGCTTCCTAAAGACTTTTAATTATGTATTTTAATTCTCCTTCATTCCATTAGATGCCGTGATCTGTGTGTTAAGTGCTTCAGGCTTTATAGGGCATGAATGACTTGGAGATTGGAAAGAAAGCTTGCAAAAATGGAAGGAACACAAGAAATCAAGGAGATGACCAGCGAGAAGTGACGCGGACGCATGGCTCATGCGACCGCGCGACATAGAGGAAATCGCAGTGACGCGGATGCATGGCTCACGTAACCGCGTGGATTGGAACTGCACAAGTGATGCGGAGGCGTGGACGACGCGCTTGCGTGGCAAGGCAAAACGCCGAATGACGCGTCCGCATGAATGACGCGATCGCGTGACATGCGCGATCTGCAGAATCTGCAGAATTCACTGGGGGCAATTTTGGGCCCTGTTTTGACCCAATTTTTGGTCCAGAAAAGCAGACTAGAGCCAAAGAACATGCAGAAACGAAAACAACAATTCATTACAGACAATTCTCAGTTTTAGATCTAGTTTTACTCCTCTTCTACATTTTCTCTCTACACATTCATAGTTCTTAGGATTTTATTTTAATTGCTTTTCGCATTGGGATATTGATAAGACTTATTACCTCAACAAGACTTCGTCATTCTAGTTTGTTTTCTTTACCTGTCTCTTACTCTTCCATGTCCTTTGTTTATTTAGAATTATTATTGAATTATTTTTAGAGTTTATTAATACAAGAACTATCATTATTTTTATTTGATCCCTTCGATTATTGTTTATCATGTCTTTCTATATTTTCCTTTCCTATGTTATGAATTCTACATTCACAATGAGCGAGTAGTTCCATAACTTGGATGGGAGTTGATTGAAATGAAGATCTTGAGTTGGAATGCTTAAAAGAAAAATTGTAATTGGGTTTATTGTTGGTTTTCCCTCTAGTCACTGACGCCAATCCTTTTCAATTCAGCGGATTGGGACTTGTGAATAGAAATAGCTTTCCAACTTGTTTGACTTTCCCTTACCTAGTAAGGGATAACTAAACAGAACAACCCTCGATTATCAATTAATCTTGAGAGTACTCCAACAAGAATAGGGCTTCCAACTAATCTACTCCCAGCCAAGGCTTTTATTTAAAATTACACAAATTCTCTAATTTAATTTCCTGTTATTCAACTCAAACTATTTTTTGAAAACATCTGATTAATAAAATAGCACACCTTTCTGCAACTCGTTGGGAGATGACCTGGGACTCATACTCCCAGTATTTTAAATTAAATTTTGTGACAACCTTTTAAATTGATAAGCGGATTTCTGGTTGGTTAAGAACTGTACTTGCAACGTATCTCTTATATTAATTTCTTAACTCACCAATTTCCGCCACGTCAATTACGTAGGGCTAATCATCTGTCGGTTCTCACTTATGTTAGAATAGGATCCATTTATCCTTTTGTGTCTATCACTACGCCCAACACTCGCGAGTTTGAAGCTTGTCACAGTCATCCCATCCCAGATCCTACTCGGAATACCACAGACAAGGTTTAGACTTTCCGGATCTCAAGAATGCTGCCAATTGATTCTAGCTTATACCACGAAGACTCTTATCTCATAGAATGGAGGGCTCTGTTGTCAGGAGAGGCAACCATGCATCGTGAACCAGGAGGCTAAGAGCTACACACTCAAGCTATTGCAGATAGAACGGAAGTGGTTGTCAGGCACATGTTCGTAGGTGAGAATGATGATGAGTGTCACGGATCATCACATTCATCAGGTTGAAGTGCGAGTGAATCTCTTAGAATAAGAATAAGCTTGAATTGAATAGAAAAATAATAGTACATTGCATTAATTCATGAGGAACAGCAGAGCTCCACACCTTAATCTATGGGGTGTAGAAACTTCACCGTTGAAAATACAAAAGTGATGAAGGTCCATGCATGGCCGAATGGCCAGCGCCAAAAACGTGATCAAGAGATCAAAAGTGATACAAAGATAGTCTCAAAAATGATCTAAAGATGAAAATACAATAGTAAAAGGTCCTATTTATAATGAACTAGTAGCCTAGGGTTTACAGAAATAAGTAAATGATGCAGAAATCCACTTCCGGGGCCCACTTGGTGTGTGCTTGGGATGAGCATTGAAGCTTTCACATGTAGAAACTTTTCTTGGAGTTAAACACCAGCTTTGGTGCCAGTTTGGGCATTTAACTCCAGCTTTTATGCCAGTTCTGGCGTTTAACGCAAGAAAAGGGTAGAAAGTTGGCGTTTAAACGACATTTTGCGTTATCAAAACTCGTGCAAAGTATGGACTATTATATATTGCTGGAAAGCCAAATATGTCTACTTTCCAACGCATTTGAGAGTGTGCCAATGGGGCTTTTGTAGCTCCAAAAATTCCACTTCGAGTGCAGGAAGGTCACAATCCAACAGCATCTGTAGTCCTTTTTCAGCCTCTGAATTAGATTTTTGCTCAGGTCCCTCAATTTCAGCCAGAAAATACCTGAAATCACAGAAAAACACACAAACTCATATTAAAGTCCAGAAATGTGAATTTTGAATAAAAACTAATAAAAATATAATAAAAAGTAATTAAAACATATTAAAAACTACCTAAAAACAATGCCAAAAAGCGTATAAATTATCCGCTCATCACAACACCAAACTTAAATTGTTGCTTGTCCCCAAGCAACTAAAAACAAAGTAGGATAAAAAGAAGAGAATGTACAATAAATTCTAAAAACATCTATGAAGATCAGCCTTAATTAGATGAGTGGGGCTCTTAGCTTTTTGCTTCTGAACAATTTTGGCATCTCACTTTATCCTTTGAGGTTCAGAATGATTGGCATCTATAGGAACTCAGAATTTAGATAGTGTTATTGATTCTCCTATTTCAGTATGTTGATTCTTGAACACAGCTACTTTATGAGTGTTGGCCGTGACCCTAAGCATTTTGTTTTCCAGTATTACCACCGGATACATAAGTGCCACAGACACATAACTGGGTGAACCTTTTCAGATTGTGACTCAGCTTTGCTAAAGTCCCCAATTAGAGGTGTCCAGTGCTCTTAAGCACACTCTTTTTGCTTTGGACCATGACTTTAACCGCTCAGTCTCAAGCTTTTCACTTGACACCTTCATGCCACAAGCACATGGTTAGGGACAGCTTGGTTTAGCCGCTTAGGCCAGGATTTTATTCCTTTGGGCCCTCCTATCCATTAATGCTCAAAGCCTTGGATCCTTTTTATTTTACCCTTGCCTTTTGGTTTAAAGGGCTATTGGCTTTTTCTGCTTGCTTTTTCTTTTTCTTTCTTTTTTTTTTTTTCGCCTATATTTTTTTTCTGCAAGCTTTGTTCTTTGCTGCTTTTTCTTGCTTCAAGAATCATTTTTATGATTTTTCAGATTATCAATAACATTTCTCCTTTT
>NC_029793.2:64378215-64394447 GCF_000816755.2 Arachis ipaensis
CTACTTTATGAGTCTTGGCCGTGACCCTAAGCATTTTGTTTTCCAGTATTACCACCGGATACATAAGTGCCACAGACACATAACTGGGTGAACCTTTTCAGATTGTGACTCAGCTTTGCTAAAGTCCCCAATTAGAGGTGTCCAGTGCTCTTAAGCACACTCTTTTTGCTTTGGACCATGACTTTAACCGCTCAGTCTCAAGCTTTTCACTTGACACCTTCATGCCACAAGCACATGGTTAGGGACAGCTTGGTTTAGCCGCTTAGGCCAGGATTTTATTCCTGTGGGCCCTCCTATCCATTAATGCTCAAAGCCTTGGATCCTTTTTATTTTACCCTTGCCTTTTGGTTTAAAGGGCTATTGGCTTTTTCTGCTTGCTTTTTCTTTTTCTTTCTTTTTCTCTTTTTTTTCGCATATTTTTTTCTGCAAGCTGTGTTCACTGCTTTTTCTTGCTTCAAGAATCAATTTTATGATTTTTCAGATTATCAATAACATTTCTCTTTTTTCATTATTCTTTCAAGAGCTAACAATTTAACATTCATAAACAACAAATTCAAAAATATGCACTGTTCAAGCATTCATTCAGAAAAACAAAAAGTATTGCCACCACATCAAAATAATTAAACTATTTTAAAATTCGAAATTCATGTACTTCTTTTTTTTTTTCAGAAAACATTTTTCATTTAAGAGAGGTGATGAATTCATAGGACATTCATAACTTTAAAGCATAGACACTAGACAGTAATGATCATGTAATAAAGACACAAACATAGATAGAACATAAAGCATAGTTTTTGAAAAAAACAGAAAATAAAGAGCAAGGAAATTAAAGAACGGGTTCACCTTAGTGATGGCGGCTTATTCTTCCTCTTGAAGATCTTATGGAGTGCTTTAGCTCCTCAATGTCTCTTCCTTGCCTTTGTTTTTCTTCCCTCATGGCTATTTGATCCTCTCTAATTTCATGGAGAATTATGGAGTGCTCTTGGTGCTCCATCCTTAGTTGTCCCATGTTGGAACTCAGTTCTCCTAAGGAGGTGTTGATTTGCTCCCAATAGTTGTGTGGAGGAAAATGCATCCCTTGAGGCATCTCAGGGATTTCTTAATGAGGAACTTCCTCATGCTCTTGATGAGGTCCATGAGTGAGCTCTCTTATTTGCTCCATCCTCTTTTTAGTAATGGGTTTTTGAGATGAATCTCTCCATCTCCCATGACTCGAAGTTGGAAGCAATTGCCTTTCCTTTCCTCTTTCTAGAGGTTTCTCCGGCCTTAGGTGCCATAAATGGTTATGGAAAAACAAAAAGCAACGCTTTTACCACACGAAACTTAGAAGGTTTGCTCGTCCTCGAGCAAAAGAAGAAAAAAGGAAGTAGAAGAAGAAGAAAATGGAGGAGATGGAGAGGTGGGAGTGGTTCGGCCAAGGGGGGAAATAGTGATTTTGAATTTTGAATTGTGAGGTGATGGGGAAGGGGAATGGAGGTGATTAGTGAGGGGTATTTGGGGAAGGGTGTAATGGAAAATGTGTGAAGAAGAGTGTGAGAGTTGAGGTAGTGGGGATCCTGTGGGGTTCACAGATCCTGAGGTGTCAAGGATTTCTCATCCCTGCACCATTTTGGGCGTGTGAACACCCCTTGGAGTGCCAATCCTGGCGTTAAACACCAGGTTGCTGCCCATTTCTGGCGTTTAACGCCAGCTTTTCTTCCCTTTCTGGCGTTAAACGCAAGCTTGATGCCCTTTTCTGGCGTTAAACGCCAGTCTGGTGCCCTTTTCTGGCGTTAAACGCCCAGAATGGTGCCAGACTGGGCGTTAACACTGGCGTTTAAACGCCAGTAAGCTCCTCCTCCAGGGTGTGCTGTTTTTAATGTTGTTTTTAATTTTGCTTTGATTTTTGCAGTTGTTTTTGTGACTCCACATGATCATCAACCTAAGAAAAACATAAAATAACAATAGAAATTTAACATAGATAGGTAAAAATTGGGTTGCCTCCCAACAAGCGCTTCTTTAATGTCAGTAGCTTGACAGTGGGCTCTCATGGAGTCTCATAGATACTTAGAGCATGATGATGGCCTCCCAACACCAAACTTAGAGTTTGAATGTGGGGGCTCTGGTTGAAGGACCAACTCTCCTCTCCATGGTTACAGAGGGAGATCCTTGAGCCTTAAACACAAGGTAGTCCCCATTTTCATATAGTTTTTACTATGTTTTGTTTAAGTTTTATTATATTTTCATAGGTTTTAGTGCTAAATTCACATTTTTGGATTCTACTTTGAGTTTGTGTATTTTATGGTGATGTCAGGTATTTTCTGGTTGAAATTGAGGAGCTTGAGCAAAAGTCTGATTCAGAGACAGAGAAAGCATTGCAGATGTTGTTAGGATCTTAACTCCGTGTACTCGAAGGAGCTCTTCTGGAGCTACAAAAGTCCAAATGGTGTGCTCTCAATAGCTATAAAAAGATAACATCTAGGGATTTCTAGAAATATATAATAGCCCATACTTTGCTTCGGAAATGAAGGCCCAAAACTGGCATTCAACGCCAGCCACCAACCCCATTCCTGGCGTCTAGCGCCCACAAGAGAGCAGCTAGCATCCAACGCCCAAAAGGGAGTCTCTAGCCAGCGTTCAACGCTCCTAAGGAGTCCTAGCTCGTGGAGACACTCACCAAGTGGGCCCAAAAAGTGGATTTTCGCACCCGTAAGACTAGTCTATTGTATTTCTATAATACTTAGTCATTATATTAGTATATACAGACAAGAGTTCACCCTTGTTAGGAGCTCTTGGACACTCTACACGTTTTTCATTACTATTTTCTGTAGAGTATGAGTCACTAACCTCCTAAGGTTAAGGTTAGGAGCTCTGCTGAGTTTCATGGATCAATAATATTATTGTTCTAGTTTAATATGTCTGAGATACAACCTCGTTCTTCATCTTAAGAATTGAGGGTGACCCGTGACAATCACCCTTGTTCTACATGGGTTCTGTGCGAGTCCTGACCCAGATAGCGTTGAACTAAAGCGAGAGATTGCATTGCAAATTCCAATAGAGTACCTGGGCAACTTTGGATACGTGACATGAAATCCCGTTGACTGTAGGTAAGTGAGGTCTCTGTGGTGCTAAGGCTAGAGTCAGAGAAGTAGCACTTTCTAATCCGGAAGATCTACCTTGTCTGTGGCACCTTGAGTAGGCTTGAGTCACTTCAACATGGTGGATTGCTGTAGTAGAGGAGGTTAACTTGATGAGAGGACATGAGTTAATCACTTATGGCTACCATTAAAGGAATCAGAAAGTTATTGAAGAAGACAGTAAGAAAAGTTAATCCAGAAAGACAAAGCATCTCCGAAGCCTCAGCCGTTCTCATACCATTGATTTCACACCTATCTAGTAACGTTTTATTTATTTATCTGCTTTATGTGTTTTTCTGTGACAAATTATATTTTATATTCGCCTGATAAACCACTATTTTATGGTTTATCTTGTGATTAATTGAGTGGTTTCATCAAGTCTTCACCCACTTATTCATACTAATTGCATGATTTTACATTTTCCTTCCTAGTATTGTTTTATGATTAATAACTTGCTTCCTAATGATCTTTAATTAGTATATTTTAATTCTCCTATATACCATTCGATGCCGTGATCCGTGTGTTAAGTGTTTTAGGCTTTATAGGGCAGGAATGGCTTAGAGAATGGAGAGGAAGCTTGCAAAAATTAAAGGAACACAAGAAACTAAGGAGATGACCAGCGAACACTGACGTGCACGCATGGCTCACACGAATGCGTGGAATGGAGAAAATCACAGTGATGTGTGCGCGTGCCTGATGCGTACGCATGGATTGGAGTCCGCACGAATGACGCGAACGCATGAACGACACGCTTGCGTGACAAGAAAAATCGTTGAATGACGTGAACGTGTGGACGACGCGTACACGTGACCTGCACGATCTACATAATTAACAGAAAATGCTGGGGGCGATTCGGGCCGCGTTTTGACCCAGTTTTCGGCCCAGAAACATAGAATAAAGCCAGGGAACATGCAGAGACTCAACAGACCTCTTTACGCAACTTGACACAACTCCACATATTCTCATTAGGATAGTTTTAGATTTTTAGATCTGAATTTAGAGAGGATTACTTCCCCTCTAGGTTCTCTTTACATTCATAATTAATTAGTTTTATGCTTTTGGATATTGAAGAGTCATTACCTCTATTGAAGACATTATTCTAGTTTGTTTACTTTGTCCCTTACTCTTCCATATCCTTATTTACTTTATTTAGAATTATAATTGGATTATTTTCATGGATTATTGATAAAGAGGATTACTTTTACTTTTAATTAATTTTCAATCTCTATTTTATTTTAATTAATTTATTGTGTCTTCTTATATTTTTCTGAGTATTATATTAATGTCAATGGAGTAGATTCCATACTTGACATGGGGGTTGATTAAAAGGAGACACTTGAGTTTCAAGACTTAAGTGTTGATTAAACTGGAAATTGTTGGCTAGTTCTGTATTTACTAACGCTAGACCTTCCCAAGGGAGAGGACTAGGATTTGCGAATAAGGGTTAGCTTAATCACTTGACTTTCCTTTATTTAGTAAGTGTTAACTAAGTAAAAACAACAACCTTTTTAATATTGCACTTAAGAGATCCCAACAAGGATAGAACTTCCAATTAATCATTCCCCCAGTCAAGGCTTTTTATTTTTAATATCAATAATTATTCTTAGTTTATTTTTATTACTTAAATTTACGATTAATTAATTGCTCATTATTCAACTCTCAAAACTCTCGGAAAAATACTAATTAATAAATTAGTACAATTTCCTGCAACTCGTTGGGAGACAACCTAGGATTCATACTCCCAGTATTTTTCTATTCTAAAATTTTCGTGACACTCTTTTTAAATTGGTGAGGCAAATTTTAGCTAGTTAAGAGCTATACTTGCAACGCTGTTCTATGATATTGCAATCTCTTAATTGGCCTAACTTTTGCCACACACCAGTTTTTGGCGCCGTTGCCGGGGAGTTGCAATAGTGTGCTAGATTATTAATTAGTGTACATATTTTATTTTATTTGCATATTTTTTTTTACCATGAGCTATATGTTTCTTTCATTGAATGATGCGTTCATTGCCTAATTCGAGCTTAGCCGCGTTTGATCCTGAGATTGAAAGAACTCTTTCACATATTAGGCGAGCTCGACACAGGATACCCTATGAGGGTGGTGATGTGATTGTTAACGATTCACCAGTCTCATCTGAGGGCGAATCTGAACCGCCATCTGAGAACGAAACAAGCTCCTTTACTACTGATTCAGTTGATTCACATGCAGATAACATGGCAGAACCTAGGAGGATTACTCTCCAGGAAGCTGGAGCCCCAGATTTTAGACTACAGCCGTATCAAGTGCATCATCCAACTCTGGCTGCAGATTTTGAGCTAAAGACTACATTAATCAACTTGATGCCTAAGTTTCATGGCTTACCTACTCAAGAGCCTATTAAGCACCTAAGGGATTTTCAGACAGCCTGTTCTACTGTTAGGCGTCATGGTGCTAATAAAACTTCTATTCTGTTAACTGCCTTCCCATTTTCTCTTAAGGGAAAAGTAAGGGAGTGGTACTACTCCCAACCTGAAGCAACCGTTACCGACTAGGATACGCTCAGGAGAGAATTTTTAGAAAAATACTTTCCAGCTGAAGTTACAGATGGACTAAGAAAAGAGATCTCATGCATTATTCAAGGAGAATCAGAGACTCTTTATGAGTACTGGGAGTGCTTTAAGAACCTTCTAGATGCATGTCCCCATCACATGATTGATAGACTAGTGCTGATCAGTTACTTCACACAAGGCATGAAGCCTCAGGATAAAACTACACTAGATGGTGCTAGTAATAGTTCTATGAAAATGTACAAGACCGCAAATGAAGCATGGCAACTGATCAGCGACTTAGCTGAATCCACTAGGAATCACAGGCATAGGCATGGCCACTCAAAAGCTATTACAGAGGTTTTCTCTAGTATTGAAACTACTGCTCTTACACAGAGTATATGTGAAATGACTAACCTACTGAAGCAAATGTAGTTGAACCAACAACAACAAGCTCAGCCTCACCCACCACAATAGAGCCAACAGTTAGTCCCATAGAGAGTATGCGGAATCTGTGCTGATTATAGTTATTATACTGATGAATGTCCGCAGCTCCAACAAGAAGACCACACTGTGGCAGCTACACATAATTTCTATGACCGCCCGAATCAAGGATACAATCAACAAGGCGGCAATTACAACCAAGGTGGAAAATATAACCAAGGATGGCAAGACAACTCCAACCAAGGTTGGAGAAATCATTCCAACCATGGCTGGAGGGACAACTATAACAGAGGAGGCAGAGATAACAATGGAAACCAAAGGTGGAATAACAACAACAGACAACAGAATCAGAACCATCCTTACAGAGCACCTCACCTAAGACAATCTCAAGGATCCCAGCATAACCAACAACAAGTTCCTCAGATCACCTATCCCAATTCCTCATCAAATAACGAGATGCTTCGTTCTCTTGCACAACGACAACAAGACATGCAGACACAGCTGAACTCTACTTTAAATGGTCTCAATGCCACTTTACAAGCTCTCGCCTCTAGGATAGATTCATTACCTAATTCCCCTAACCAACCTTTAAGCTCTAGTGGAATTCCTTCTCAACCCTTACCTAACCCCAAGGGTGGCATCAATGCCATCACCTTGAGGTCTGGAACCACACTACCAGAGAGGAACCAGGAGGAGCCAAGCCCAATAGTACACGCCCCAACTGAGGATATGATAGAAGTAGAAGATGCTGAAATGGAAGATGCCGAAGAAGAAGATAAGGTACAAGACAAGGTTGAAGAAGAAGTAGCTCCATAAAGGAATGGACCACCAAAGGATACAGAAGCTGTACAAGACGCTATCCCTATCCTATTTCCACACCTTGCAAAGAAATCCAGAAAGCAGATGGAACTTGATCCCAAAATGGTAGAAATATTTAAAAAGGTTGAGGTAACTATTCCCCTTTTTTATGTCATTCAGCAGGTACCTAAATACGCAAAGTTTCTAAATGATTTATGCATTCATAAAGATAAAATTAATGAGTTAGAAGCTATTCCTTTAGGTAGTTCTATATCTACTTTAATGGAGGTATACCTGAAAAATGTAGTGATCCAGGTCCATGCATGGTTAACTGTACCATTAGAGGTCTAATATTTTCTGATTGCATGTGTGACTTAGGAGCATGTGTTAGTATAAGGCCATTGTCTATATATGATACTTTGAGGCTCCCTCCCTTAAAAAGGTCGGTAGCTCGTTTTGTGTTAGCAGATAAAAGCATTATTATAGTGGTTGGAATTGCTGAAGATGTATTAGTGAGCATTAAGGGGCTCACATTTCCCATTGACTTCTACATCCTGGAAATTCCCCTAATGACTCATGGAGAGTTTGCATTGACTATAGGCATCTCAACCAAGCCACTCGCAAGGATCATTACCCATTGCTATTCATTGATCAAATGCTTGATCGCCTGTCAGGTAAATCCCATTATTGCTTTTTAGATGGTTATACAGGCTACTTTCAAATTCATATAGATCATGAAGATCAGGAGAAGACCACTTTTACATGTCCCTTTGGAACGTATGCTTATAAAAGAATGCATTTTGGCTTATGTAATGAACCTGCTACTTTCCAAAGATGCATGATGAGTATCTATTCAGATCTTATTGAGAACTGTATGGAAGTTTTTATGGATGATTTTAGCGTATATGGTGATTCATTTAGCCTTTGCTTCGATAGTTTGTCTAGAGTATTAGACAGATGTGTTAGTACAAATCTTGTATTGAATTTTGAAAAATGTCATTTTATGGTAAAACAAGGAATTGTACTAGGACATGTTGTGTCTAATACTGGTATTTCTGTAGATCCAGCAAAGGTAGATGTCATTTCTAGTTTACCTTACCCCTCCTCTATGAGGGAAGTCTATTCAATCCTTGGCCACGCAGGTTTTTATAGGAGATTCATTAAGGACTTCAGTAAGGTAGCATTACCTTTATCTAGACTGCTACAAAAAGATATTGAGTTCGAATTCAGTGAAGATTGCATGAAAGCGTTTGATTAGCTGAAGATCACCCAGACTCAAGCTCCAATTGTGAGAGGAACAGACTGGAGCCAGCAATTTGAAATTATGTGTGATGACTCCCACCACGTAGTAGGAGCGGCGCTGGCTCAGCGCGAAGGTAAGGACCCTTTTGTAATTGCTTATGCGTCTAAGACTTTAGACGCTGCTCAGTCTAATTACACTACTACTGAAAAAGATCTTTTAGTTATTGTTTTTGCTCTGGATAAATTCTGAGCCTATTTACTTGGTACTAAGGTAGTAGTATACTCAGACCATTGATGAGCGGATAAATTATACGCTTTTTGGCATTGTTTTTACATAGTTTTTAGTATGATTTAGTTACTTTTTAGTATATTTTTATTAGTTTTTAAATAAAAATCACATTTCTGGACTTTACTAGGAGTTTGTGTGTTTTTCTGTGATTTCAGGTATTTTCTAGCTGAAATTTAGGGACTTGAGCAAAAATCAGATTCAGAGGTTGAAGAAGGACTGCAGATGCTGTTGGATTTTGACCTCCTTACACTCAAAGTGGATTTTCTGGAGCTACAGGAGTCCAAATGGCGCGCTCTCAATTGCGTTGAAAAGAAGACATCCAGGTCTTTCCAGAAATATATAATAGTCCATACTTTGCTCGAGTTTAGGTGACGAAAACTGGTATTCAACGCCAGCTCTCTGCCCTATTCTGGAGTTAAACGCCAGAAACAGGTTGCAAAGCAGAGTTAAACGCCAGAAATAGGTTACAAACTGGCGTTTAACTCCAAGGAAGACCTCTACACGTGAAAGCTTCAATGCTCAGCCCAAGCACACACCAAGTGGGCCCAGAAGTGAATTTCTGCATCATTTACTCATTTCTGTAACCCTAGTAACTAGTTTAGTATAAATAGAACTTTTTACTATTGTATTCAGGGTCTTTGGATCTGATCTTTGATTAGCCTTATGCTATCTTAGACCTTTATGGAGGCTGGCCATTCGGCCATGCCTGGACCTTCATCACTTATGTATTTTCAATGGTAGAGTTTCTACACACAATAGATTAAAGTGTGGAGCTCTGCTGTTCCTCATGAATTAATACAAAGTACTATTATTTTTCTATTCAATTCAAGCCTATTTCTTCTCTAAGATATTCATTCGCACACAAGAACATGATGAATGTGATGATTATGTGACGCTCATCATCATTCTCACTTATGAACGCGTGCCTCACAAACACTTTCGTTCTACATGTAAACAAGCTTGAATGTGTATCTCTTAGCCTCCTGATCGTGAGATCAGAGTCTTCGTGGTATAGGCTAGAATTATTGGTGGCCATTCTTGAGATCCGGAAAGTCTAAACCTTGTCTGTGGTATTTCGAGTAGGATCCGGGAAGGGATGGCTGTGACGAGCTTCAAACTAGCGAGTGCTGGGCGTAGTGACAGATGCAAAAGGATTACTGAATCCTATTCCAATATGATCGAGAACTGACAGATGAATAGCCGTGCGGTGACAGCGCATCTTGTACCATTTTCACTGAGAGGATGGGAAGTAGCCATTGACAAGGGTGATGCCCTACATACAGCTTGCCATGGAAAGGAGTATGAAGGATTAGATGAAAGCAGTAGGAAAGCGGAGATTCAGAAGGAACTAAGCATCTCTATACGCTTATCTGAAATTCTCACCAATGAATTATATAAGTATCTCTATTTTTATTTTACGTTTTATTTATCTTTTAATTATTAAAACTCTATAACCATTTGAATCCGCCTGACTGAGATTTACAAGGTGACCATAGCTTGCTTCAAGCCGACAATCTCCGTGGGATCGACCCTTTCTCACGTAAGGTTTATTACTTGGACAACCCAGTGCACTTGCTAGTTAGTTGTGCGAAGTTGTGACAAAGTGTGTGAATTACGTTCCGAGCACCAAGTTTTTGGCACCGTTGCCGGGGATTGTTCGAGTTTGGACAACTGACAGTTCATCTTGTTGCTCAGTTTAGGAAATTTTATTTAAATATTAAGCTTTTTATTTCTTATTTTAAAAAAAATACACAAAAAATTTTTTCTTCTTTTTCGTTTTTCCCAAAATAATTTTCGAAAAATCCAAAAAAAAAAATTAATAAAATCATAAAACCAAAAAATATTTCATGTTTCTTGTTTGAGTCTTGTGTCAAATTTTAAGTTTTGTGTCAATTGTATGTTTTTAAAATTTGTGCATTTTTCGAAAACTCATACATTTGTTCTTCATGATCTTCAAGTTGTTCTTGACAAGTCTTCTTGTTTGATCTTCATATTTTCTTGTTTTGTGTCTTTTCTTGTTTCTCATATGCATTTTCAATTTCTTAGTGTCTCAACATTAAAAATTTTCAAGTTTGGTGTCTTGCATGTTTTTCTTTTCTTAAAAATTTTCAAACATAAGTTCTTGGTGTTCATCTTGACATTCAAAGTGTTCTTGGTGTTCATCTTGACATTCATAGTGTTCTTGCATGCATTATGTGTTTTGATTCATAATTTTCATGTTTTGAGTCTTTTGGTTGTTTTTCTCTTTCTTCATTAAAAATTCAAAAATAAAAAAAAATATCTTTCCCTTTTTCATCTCATAAAATTCAAAAATTTGAGTTGACTTTTTCAAAAATTTTTAAAATCTAGTTGTTTCTTATGAATCAAATCAAATTTTCAATTTAAAAATTCTATCTTTTTCAAATCTTTTTCAAAAAATCAAATCTTTTTCATTTTTTCTTTCATATTTTCGAAAATTTTAAATTTTGATTTTCAAAATCTTTTTCTTATTTCCATTTCATATTTTCGAAACTAATGCTAACAATTAATGTGATTGATTCAAAAATTTTTAAGTTTGTTACTTGCCTATTAAGAAAGGTTCAATCTTTAAATTTTAAAATCATATCTTTTTGTTTCTTGTTAGTCAAGTAATCAACTTTAATTTTCAAAATCAAATCTTTTTAAATTTCTTTTTCAAATCTTTTTTAAAATAAGTTTCAATCACATCTTTTTCAAAATCAATTTCAAAATCTTTTCTAACTTCTTTTCTAACGTCTTATCTTTTCAAAAAATGATTTTCAAATATTTTTCAATTAACTACTTGACTTTTTGTTTGATTTTAAAAGTTTACTGTTTCAATCATATCTTTTTCAAAACTACCTAACTAATTCTCTCTCTAATTTTCGAAAATCACCTTCCTCTTTTTCAAAATTCCTTTTTAATTAACTAATTGGTTTAAATTTTAATTTAATTTCTTTTTTTTTTAAATTTTCGAATTTTAACTTTAATTTTAAATTATAAACAAAAATATTTTTGTTTTATTTTATTTAATTTTCTAATTCTTCCCTTTCTCATTTCCTTCTAATTATTTATTTATCTACTAACACTTCTCTTCTTCTTAAAAATTTGAACCCTCTCCCTCTTTCTGTGTTTGAATTTCTTTTCTTCTTCTACTCACATAAAGGAATCTCTATACTGTGACGTAGAGGATTCCTCTTCTTTTCTGTTTTCTTCTTTTTCATATGAGCAGGAACAAGGATAAGAACATTCTTGTTGAAGTTGATCCTAAACCTAAAAGGACTCTGAAGAGGAAGCTAAGGGAAGCTAAAGCACAACTCTCTAGAGAAAATCTGACAGAAATTTTCGAAAAAGAAGGAGACATGGCCGAAAATAATAACAATGCAAGGAAGATGCTTGGTGACTTTACTGCACCGAATTCCAATTTACATGGAAGAAGCATCTCAATCCCTTCCATTGGAGCAAACAATTTTGAGCTAAAGCCTCAATTAGTTTCTCTGATGCAACAGAATTGCAAGTTTCATGGACTTCCATCAGAAGATCCTTTTCAGTTCTTAATTGAATTCTTACAGATCTGTGATACTGTTAAGACCAATGGGGTTGACTTCGAGGTCTACAGGCTTATGCTTTTCCCGTTTGCTGTAAGAGACAGAACTAGAATATGGTTGGATTCTCAACCTAAGGATAGCCTGAACTCTTGGGATAAGCTGGTCACGGTTTTCTTAGCCAAGTTTTTTCCTCCTCAAAAGCTTAGCAATCTTAGAGTGGATGTTCAAACCTTCAAACAGAAAGAAGGTGAATCCCTCTATGAAGCTTGGGAGAGATATAAGTAACTGACCAAAAAGTGTCCTTCTGACATGCTTTCAGAATGGACCATCCTGGATATATATATTCTATGATGGTCTATCTAAATTTTTAAAGTTGTCATTGGACCATTCTGCAGGTGGATCCATTCACCTAAAGAAAATGCATGCAGAAGCTCAAAAACTCATTGACATGGTTGCAAATAACTAGTTCATGTATACTTCTGAAAGGAATCCTGTGAGTAATGGGACGCCTCAGAGGAAGGGAGTTCTTGAAATTGATACTCTAAATGCCATATTGGCTCAGAATAAACTATTGACTCAGCAAGTCAATATAATTTCTCAGAGTCTGAATGGATTGCAAGCTGCATCCAACAGTACTCATGAGGCATCTTCTGAAGAAGAAGCTTATGATCCTGAGAACCCTGCAATAGCAGAGGTGAATTACATGGGAGAACCCTATGGAAATACCTATAATCCCTCATGGAGAAATCATCCAAATTTCTCATGGAAGGATCAACAAAAGTCTCAACAAGGCTTTAATAATGGTGGAAGAAACAGGTTTAGCAATAGCAAGCCTTTTCCATCATCCACTCAGCAACAGACGGAGAATTCTGAGCAGAATCCATCTAGCTTAGCAAATATAGTCTCTGATCTATCTAAGGCCACTCTAAGTTTCATGAATGAAACAAGGTCCTCAATTAGAAATTTGGAAGCACAAGTGGGCCAGCTGAGTAAAAGAGTCACTGAAACTCCTCCTAGTACTTTCCCAAGCAATACAGAAGAGAATCCAAAAAGAGAGTGCAAGGCCATAACCTTACTTGGTGTGGCCGAACCCAAAGAGGAGGAGGAGGACGTGAATCCTAGTGAGGAAGACCTCCTGGGACGTTCAATGACCAATAAGGAGTTTCCCTTTGAGGAACCAAAGGAATCTGAGGCTCATCTAGAGACCATAGAGATTCCATTGAACCTCCTTTTTACCATTCATGAGCTCTAATGACTATTCATCTTCTGAAGAAGATGAAGACATTGCTGAAGAGCAAGTTCTTAGTATTTAGGAGCAATCATAAAGCTGAATGCCAAATTATTTGGTAATGAGACTTGGGAAGATAAACCTCCCTTGCTCACCAATGAACTGAATGCATTGGATAGGCATAAATTACCTCAAAAGAAACAGGATCCTGGTAAATTCCTAATTCCTTGTAACATAGGCACCATGACCTTTGAGAAGGCTCTATGTGACCTGGGGTCAGGAATAAACTTAATGCCACTCTTGTAATGGAGAAACTTGGGATCTTTGAGGTGCAAGCTTCCAGAATCTCATTAGAGATGGCAAATAACTCAAGAAAACAGGCTTATGAATAAGTAGAGGACGTGTTAGTAAAGGTTGAAGGCCTTTACATCTCTACTGATTTCATAGTCCTAGACAATGGGAAGGATGAGGATGAATCCATCATCCTTGGAAGACCCTTCCTAGCCACAACAAGAGCTGTGATTGATGTGGACAGAGGAGAGTTGGTCCTGCAACTAAATGAGGACAACCTTGTGTTTAAAACCCAAGGATCTCCTTCTGTAACCATGGAGAGGAAGCATGAAGAGCTTCTCTCACTGCAGAGTCAACCAAAGCCCCCACAGTCAAACTCTAAGTTTGGTGTTGGGAGGCCACAACCAAACTCTAAGTTTGGTGTTGAACCCCCACATTCAAACTCTAAGTTTGGTGTTGGGTGGTCCCAACTGAACATCGGTGAGGCTCCATGAGAGCTCACTGTCAAGCTATTGACATCCTTGTTGGGAGGCAACCCAATGTTATTTAATTATATCTATTTTATTTCTATTGTTATTTTATGTTTCTTTAGGTTGATGATTATGTGAAGTCACAAAAACTACTGAAAAATCAAAAATAGAATGAAAAATAGCTTTAAAAATAGCTCACACTGGAGGAAGGACTTATTGCCGTTTAAACGCCAGTAAGAAGCATCAAACTGGCGTTTAACGCCAGAAAGAAGCATCAAGCTGGTGTTAAACGCCAGAAACAAGCACCAGAATGGTGTTTAAAGCCAGAACAGAGCATGGAAGTGGCGTTAACCGCCAGAAACAGGCTACATTTGGGCGTTTAACGCAAAAAACAAGCAGCAAGCTGGCGTTTAACGCCAAACATGCATGCTAAGGGCGTTTTAATTGCCTAATTGGAGCAGGGATGTTAAGTCCTTGACCCCACAGGATCTGTGGACCCCACAGGATCCCCACCTTTTTTTCTCTACTCTTCACACCTTTTCATAACTCTCTTCCACAAATACCCCTCACCAATCACCTCAATTACTCTTCCCCACCACCTCTTCATCACTCACATCTATCCTCTCTTCCCCAAAAATCCCACCTACCTCTAAAATTCAAACTCTTTTCCCTCCCAAACCCAACCCTAATAGCCGAACCCTAAACCTTCCCCCACTCCTATATAAACCCCTCTTTCCTTCTTTATTTTCACACAACACAACCCTTTCTTCTTCCTCTTGGCCGAATACACACCTCTCTCCCTCTCCTCCATTTTTCTTCCTCTTCTCCTTCTTTCTTTCTTCTTTTGCTCGGGGACAAGCAAACATTTTAAGTTTGGTGTGGTAAAAGCATAGCTTTTTTTTTCATAACCATTAATGGCACCTAAGGCTAGAGAAACCTCAAGAAAGAGGAAAGGGAAGGCAATTGCTTCCACCTCTGAGTCATGGGAGATGGAGAGATTCATCTCAAAGGTGCATCAAGACCACTTCTATGAAGTTGAGGCCAAGAAGAAAGTGATCCCTAAGGTTCCTTTCAAGCTCAAAAAGAATGAGTATCCAGAGATCCGACATGAGATCTAATGTGTATTTTCGGAAAATGAATTCCAAACACACAAATCTAACCGGCAAGTGCACCGGGTCGCATCAAGTAATAAAAACTCACGAGAGTGAGGTCGATCCCACAGGAATTGAAGGATTGAGCAATTTTAGTTTAGTGGTTGATTTAGTCAAGCGAATCAAGATTTGGTTGAGTGATTTGTGATTAACAGAATTTAAATTGCATGGAAAGTAAAGGGAATGGGTAAATTGCATGAAATTAAAGAGAACAGAAAATAAAGTGCTGAATCTTAAAGAACAAGAAATTAAATGGCAAAAACTTAGAACGCGAGAAATGTAAATTGCAGAATCTTAAAGTGCAAGAAATGTAAATGGCTTGAATTGTAAAGGGAATTGGGAAGTGGATTTGCAGAATTTAAACAAGGAAAAGTAAAATTGCAACAAGCAGGGAAGTAAAAGATGGATTTAATTGCAGTAGATCTCAAACAGAAAATGTAAATTGCTTGAAGAAGCGTTCAACAGAGAAATAAAAAGGAAATTTCAGATCTCAGGACCCAAGAGACTAGATAACCAAGTCTAGATCTCAATGCCTTCCTAGATCTAATCCAGAAATCAATTGCAAGAGAATTTAAAGATCAAGCAGTAGAAGAAGCAAAACCAAATTCAATTTCCAAAAGTGCAGTAAAGTGAGACAGAGAGATCTTAAGGTGAGATTGAGACAGAATTTCCTCAATTCTTCAACCCAAGATCCAAGACAAATGTAATTGAAATTGAAAACAAGAAAACTTAGAAGAAGAGAATTCAAGTCTCCTCTCCGAAACTCAGAAACTCAAAATGATTCCAAAACCAAAAAGCCCTTAGCAAAACTAAAACGGAAAGCTCTAAAAGGAAAAAAAAACTCCCCGAAAACTTAAATCCTAAGCTATTTATACACTTTCTTCAAATGGTCTTCAAGCCTTGAATTGGGCCTTTGTTCTTGATGGAATTGGGTTGATAAAGGCCTTGGTTGATTGCTCTTGGAGTTGGAGAAAGATCCATTGTGAACCGGGTTGAAAAACATAAAAGCTTGAGTAAAAGTTTGAGTAAAAGTTTGAGGCAAACTTTTACTCAAACTTTTTATACCAAATTGCTTAAGCTTGCTGCTACCAACGTTTGAGCCAAAGTTTGAGGTCAAACTTTTGCTCAAA
>NC_029793.2:64397266-64406757 GCF_000816755.2 Arachis ipaensis
GTTTGAGCAAAAGTTTGACCTCAAACGTTGGCGCAGCTTTTCTCCTCCAGGGTGTGCAAGAGTGGCGCCAACGTTTGAGCAAAAGTTTGACCTCAAACGTTGGCGCAAGCTTTTTCTTCCAGGGTGTGCAAGTGTGGCGCCAACGTTTGAGCAAAAGTTTGACCTCAAACGTTGGCGCAAGCTTTTTCCTCCAGGGTATTGATTTTGTGATGCCAACGTTTGCCAAAAAGTTTGAGGCAAACGTTGGCTCAAGCTTTTCTTCCAAAAGTTTGAGCTAAAGTTTGAGGTCAAACTTTTGCTCAAGATTTTTTCCTCTGGAGTGTTTTCAACTCTTTTAAAAGTTTGAGCTAAAGTTTGAGGCAAACTTTTGCTCAAGCTTTTTGTTCTCTCTTGCTCCTAGCCATTCCTTCTTTCATCAACCTTCTTCAAAACTCTTTTCACCTATCATCAATCAACCAAACACATCAAAGCTTTGCTTCAAATCATGAGTTTGTTATTCTTTCATAATATATGACAATTATAGCATAAAATCTCATGAAATTGCATTAATTCATACATGTTTGATTGAATCAAAGGAAACATAGAAATCTACCCAATTGGCTTGCTTATGGCTCAAGAAAGTGCATAAATCAATCGAAAACAAAAGGAAAAGGCTAGTGAAACTAGGCTAAGATGACTTGTCATCACAACACCAAACTTAAAGCTTGCTTGTCCCCAAGCAAGAAAGGAATTATGCTCAAAGGTTCTTTTAATTAAGACGGATTGAAGAATAACTTGTAAGGTCCTGTGAGTGAAGTGATTAAGAAACAGTGGGTGAACTCTAAATTATATGCTCATGCAAGGGCTTCAGTGCTTACTAGTCCTCACATATTGGGGGTCTTAGGTCCTAGGACTTTCATCCAAATGATATCATGGAGATCTCTCTATAGGTAATCACTTTGAAGCAGCTTATAGTTTCTGTGCTTTGGCCTTGACTCTAAGTGTCATGTCTCAAAGCGGCTCTTTAGATAAGCTTTCAATCAATACTCCTAAACCAGTTGGTTTTAAGGTATTAGGTGTTAAAGCACCCCTTAGGATTTACTTGCTCAAGCCTCTCTCTTTGACACACTTCGACCACATGCATTTACTAGGATAATAACTCTTTGAGTTCTTGTTTCTTTCTTCTTTTCTGCCTAGTAATTGATGCTCAGAGCCTTGGGCCATGTTCTTTTTGTTTTTGTATTTTCTTTATTTTCTTTTGTTTTGTTTGCTGCTTCTTGGATCAATAAATGTTTGAGAATCTCCACAACACTTCTTTGAACTCTATGTCCCGCCTATGAGCTCCCATGCAAGTTTTCATAAGCATGCAACCTCAATACATAATTATACAACTAGAACCACCACTTCTCCTAATCTTTTTCTTGCCTAAAAATTGTTTAATTCCTCAATCCTTCTTTTCAAAGAACTTTCATGTGATGCATTTTTTTTGAAAAATTGAGTGCAAACAAGTTTTGGAGAGTATGATGTTGTAAATGATCAAGCATCTTGCTTATTGAATTTTAGAAAAAAAAAACTATACTAAACAGACAGATAATCAGGGAAACAAAACCACTCTCAATCATAGCAGTGTTTGTTGTAAGATAATCACTTAACAATACAACCTTTTGGAGTTCGCTTGCTTTACTCCTCATCATCATCATCACTGATCCACACATTCTTCTTTCATCTCTTTGATTGATGATGCTTAATCCTTCCAAAAGCTTGTATGATGCTCTACAATGATATTGAAAGTTGCTTGTTCCCCAAGCACTTGAAAAATGGTTAGCATGCATGATTTATTTGTGGGCCTTTTTACTTACTTTGGTGTGGGAACACCAAACTTAGTACCTTGCCAATGGTTCTTGTTCATCAAACTAACCAGATGTGAAACTCTTTTTCTTTGCTAAAAGTAGTAAAACTGAAAACTAGGAAATAGCAAAATAGTTAACTAGTTTATCTAAATGCTTGAAGCTAGCATGATGCAGAAAGTGAGAATGTGTTTTATGATGGGATTTTGGTGAAACACCAAACTTAGAATCCTTCATTCTCCTTTATATTGTTTTGGTGTGTAACACCAAACTTAGCTTCTTGCAATATAGATGAAGTTAATTAACCTTTTTATTAAAATAACTATGGAAAGAAAACTACCTCAGGTTGGGTTGCCTCCCAACAAGCGCTCTTTTATTGTCATTAGCTTGACATCCTTCATCCTCTGATCATGGAAGTTGAGACTTCTGTTGCCTTTGGTTTCCCCCTCTCACCGTGGGCTTTTCCTTGATGATTGTTTCTTTTCCCGTAGCCTTCTCACTTTTTTCTATAACTGCTTTCCCTTTCAACCCAACAGCTTTTTCACTGTTCTTTGGGTCATCTTCAGTGGCCCTTAGGGATATATTTGCCTCTCTCTCGCCCAATTCAGCAAGGTTTTGAACCAGTTGTTCCATTTGCCTTTCAACTCTTCTGAGTGAGGCCTCTTGGTTCTTGCTTATCATCTCTTAATTTTTCCTTATTTCTT
Source organism: Arachis ipaensis (assembly GCF_000816755.2). Lineage (NCBI taxonomy): Eukaryota > Viridiplantae > Streptophyta > Magnoliopsida > Fabales > Fabaceae > Arachis > Arachis ipaensis. Next base: position 64,399,797 of record NC_029793.2, read on the forward strand.
CCTGCTCTATTGTTATCATTTCTTGAACTTTCATGAATCTTTCCATCATCATTTCTAGAACATAGAGTCTTTGAGAGTTTGGAATTGGTTGTGGTTGTGTCAACTGTGATGGTTGATGAGAGTCATTTTGGGCGAGTAGTGAGATAGGACAGGGTTGGAAGTGTGTGTATTGGGATGGTGTGTGATGATTGTTGTTGTGGGGGTGGTTTTTATGTTGGTTTTTGAAGTAGGGGTTGTTGCAGTTGAAGTCCCTTGGTTTTTGATTTTGGTTTTCAACCCCTCTCCAGTTAGATTGAGTTCTCCAGGGTGGGTTGTACACATCATTCTGAGTCCTACGTTGGAATATGCTTGAGGAGCTGTCTGGAGAGTATGATCGTTCATGACTTGGTTGCTCATAGTTAATTACTCCAGAACCTTTTTCAGGTTGATTCTAACAATGGGGATTTTGAGGTGAGTTCTGTGCATTTGCCACAGCATGTTGCAGTTCATCTATTTTTCTGTTAATCAGCTCCAATTGTTGCTTAAGCTGTTGATGTATCTGCTCGCTTTGGGCCATGACTGCACGAATACCTTCAATTTCCTTCTCTTATGCGAATGGTTGCACTCCTACCTCTGGTTTAACAGTTCTCTGAGGTGGCTTCAGCTTGGCTAGGAGTTCACTCATTAGTTCTTCCCATCCGATGATGTTTCCTTGTGGGAAAGCTTCAAACCACTGAGCAATGTCGTTCATGGTGATGAGTGGTTGCTCGTCATCTAAGGTGGGGGTATTACTCCCATGCTTACTGGAGTTTGTTGGGTTCTTCTCCATGATCTGCACAATCACAAATAGTCCAAATGAAGATTGAATACATTCATGTCCAAAATGTGGTTCAAAAGTTTAGCTGACACAATGTATCAAACAGTTGATAGTTTTGAAAGATTAGTAAGAGAGAATTGCTTTTCTCGTACATTCAACAAGCTGAAATATTAGAATCATAGGAAGCCAGAGGAACCAAGAAAACTTCACTTTATTGCTAAAGTGAGGTTTCAGTTAATTCAAGCAAAAATTCAAACAGTTAGTGTGTCAGTCAAAAATTAGAGAAACAGAAAAGAAAAAGTTCTTGATCTAGATCTCCACTTCACGTAATCATTGTCAATCTATTTCAATCCCCAGCAACGGCGCCAAAAACTTGATGTGTATTTTCGAAAAATGAATTCCAAACACACAAATCTAACCGGCAAGTGCACCGGGTCGCATCAAGTAATAAAAACTCACGAGAGTGAGGTCGATCCCACAGGGATTGAAGGATTGAGCAATTTTAGTTTAGTGGTTGATTTAGTCAAGCGAATCAAGATTTGGTTGAGTGATTTGTGATTAACAGAATTTAAATTGCATGGAAAGTAAAGGGAATGGGTAAATTGCATGAAATTAAAGAGAACAGAAAATAAAGTGCTGAATTTTAAAAAACAAGAAATTAAATGGCAGAAACTTAGAACGCAAGAAATGTAAATTGCAGAATCTTAAAGTGCAAGAAATGTAAATGGCTTGAATTGTAAAGGGAATTGGGAAGTGGATTTGCAGACTTTAAACAAGGAAAAGTAAAATTGCAACAAGCAGGGAAGTAAAAGATGGATTTAATTGCAGTAGATCTCAAACAGAAAATGTAAATTGCTTGAAGAAGCGTTCAACAGAAAAATAAAAAGGAAATTTCAGATCTCAGGACCCAAGAGACTAGATAACCAAGTCTAGATCTCAATGCCTTCCTAGATCCAATCCAGAAATCAATTGCAAGAGAATTTAAAGATCAAGCAGTAGAAGAAGCAAAACCAAATTCAATTTCCAAAAGTGCAGTAAAGTGAGACAGAGAGATCTCAAGGTGAGATTGAGACAGAATTTTCTCAATTCTTCAACCCAAGATCCAAGACAAATGTAATTGAAATTGAAAACAAGAAAACTAAGAAGAAGAGAATTCAATTCTCCTCTCCGAAACTCAGAAACTCAAAATGATTCCAAAACCAAAAGCCCTCAGCAAAACTAAAACGGAAAGCTCTAAAAGGAAAAAAACTCCCTGAAAACTTAAATCCTAAGCTATTTATACACTTTCTTCAAATGGTCTTCAAGCCTTGAATTGGGCCTTTGTTCTTGATTGAATTAGGTTGATAAAGGCCTTGGTTGATTGCTCTTGGAGTTGGAGAAAGATCCATTGTGAACTGGGTTGAAAAACATAAAAGCTTGAGTAAAAGTTTGAGTAAAAGTTTGAGGCAAACTTTTACTCAAACCTTTTACACCAGATGGCTTCACTTTGCTGCTACCAACGTTTGAGCCAAAGTTTGAGGTCAAACTTTTGCCCAAACGTTGGCCCCCTTGTAAATGTGTGTGGCGCCAACGTTTGCCAAAAAGCTTGAGGCAAACGTTGGCGCAAGCTTTTCTCCTCCAGGGTGTACAAGAGTGGCGCCAAGGTTTGAGCAAAAGTTTGACCTCAAACGTTGGCGCAAGCTTTTTCCTCCAGGGTGTGCAAGTGTGGCGCCAACGTTTGAGCAAAAGTTTGACCTCAAACGTTGGCGCAAGCTTTTTCCTCCAGGGTATTGATTTTGTGATGCCAACGTTTGCCAAAAAGTTTGAGGCAAACGTTGGCTCAAGCTTTTCTCCCAAAAGTTTGAGCTAAAGTTTGAGGTCAAACTTTTGCTCAAGCTTTTTTCCTCTGGAGTGTTTTCAACTCTTTTAAAAGTTTGAGCTAAAGTTTGAGGCAAACTTTTGCTCAAGCTTTTTGTTCTCTCTTGCTCCTAGCCATTCCTTCTTTCTTCAACCTTCTTCAAAACTCTTTTCACCTATCATCAATCAACCAAACACATCAAAGCTTTGCTTCAAATCATGAGTTTGTTATTCTTTCATAATATATGACAATTATAGCATAAAATCTCATGAAATTGCATTAATTCATACATGTTTGATTGAATCAAAGGAAACATGGAAATCTACCCAATTGGCTTGCTTATGGCTCAAGAAAGTGCATAAATCAATCGAAAACAAAAGAAAAAGGCTAGTGAAATTAGGCTAAGATGACTTATCATCAAGATCCGAAGAAGAGGTTGGAAATTTCTCACCAACCCCATTCAACAAGTCAGGATCTTAATGGTTCAAGAGTTCTATGCAAACGCATGGATCACTAGGAACCATGATCAAAGTGTGAACCCAAATCCAAAGCATTGGCTTACCATGGTTCGGGGGAAATACTTAGATTTTAGTCTGGAAAATGTAAGGCTGGCATTCAACCTTCCAATGATGTAAGAAAATGCACGCTCCTACACTAGAAGGGTCAACCTTGATTAAAGGTTGGACCAAGTCCTCATGGACATATGTGTGAAAGGAGCTCAATGGAAAGTTGACTCAAGAGTCAAGCCAGTTCAATTGAGAAGACTGGACCTTAAGCCTGTAGCTAGAGGATGGTTGGAGTTTATTCAATGCTCAATCATTCCTACTAGCAACCGGTCTGAAGTTACTATAGACCGGGCCATCATGATGCATAGTATCATGATTGGGGAGGAAGTGGAAGTTCATGAGATTATACCTCAAGAACTTTACAAGGTGGCTGACAAGTCCTCTACTTTGGCAAGGTTAGCCTTTTCTCACCTCATTTGTCACCTCTGCAATTCGGCTGGAATTGACATAGAGGGAGACATCCTCATTGAAGAGGACAAGCCTATCACTAAGAAGAGGATGGAGCAAACAAGAGATCATAGACCTCAACAAGAGCATGAGGAAATTCCTCACCATGAAATCCCTGAGATGCCTCAAGGGATGCACTTTCCTTCACAAAACTATTGGGAGCAAATCAACACTTCCCTAGGAGAATTAAGCTCTAACATGGGACAACTAAGGATGGAGCACCAAGAGCACTCCATCATCCTCCATGAGATTAGAGAAGATCAAAGAGCTATGAGGGAGGAGCAACAAAGATAAGGAAGAGACATGGAGGAGCTCAAGAGCACCATTGGTTCTTCAAGAAGAGGAAGACAAAAAGCAAGCAGAAAAAGCCAAAAGCTCTTTAAACCGAGCAAAAAGAGCAAAAAGCCAATAGCCCTTAAAACCAAAAGGCAAGGGTAATAAAAAGGATCCAAGGCTTTGAGCATCAGTGGATAGGAGGGCCTAAAGGAATAAAATCCTGGCCTAAGAGGCTTGATAAACCACTATTTTATGGTTTATATTGTGTTTAATTGTGTGGTTTTATCAAATACTTACCCACTTATTCATTAAATAAGCATGCATTTATCATTCCTTCCAAAAAATACTTTATGGTTGAAAACTTACTTCCTAGAGACTTTTAATTTTGTATTTTAATTCTCCTTTATTCCATTCGATGCCGTGATCTGTGTGTTAAGTGTTTCAGGCTTTATAGGGCATGAATGACTTGGAGATTAGAAAAGAAGCTTGCAAAAATGGAAGGAACACAACAAATTAAGGAGATGACCAGTGAGAAGTGACGCGGGCGCATGGCTCACGCGACCGCGCGGATTGGAAACTGCACCAGTGACGCGAAGGCGTGGGCGATGCGCACGCGTGGCAAGGCAAAACGCTGGATGACGCGAACACCTGGATGACATGATCGCGTGACATGTGCGATCTGCAGAATCTGCAGAATTCGCTAGGGGTGATTTTGGGCCCTGTTTTGACACAGTTTTCGGCCCAGAAAAGCAGATTAGAGCCAGAGAACATGCAGAGACCAGAGACAACATTCATTCTACATAGTTTTAGTTTTAGATCTGATTTTACCTCTCTTCTAGGTTCCACCAGGAGGAGCTAGAAGAGAAGTACATAGGACAATGTCCGAGTGTGGGGACACTTTCTGAGGACAATGAAAGTACTTTACCATTGTCACCAACTCTAGACAATCCAGAGCCTGGCCATGAGCAGAAGTTAGAATTAAAACCCCTCCCTCTACACCTCATATATGCTTACCTTGAGGACAAGCAGAAGTTTCCAGTTATCATTACATGGGAACTCACTTCTCAACAAGAAGAGCAGTTACTTAGTGTGCTGAGGAGGCATAAGAAGGCAATTGGGTGGAGTTTGGCAGACGTAGTAGGCATCAACCCTCAAGTTTGTGAGCACAGAATATTTTTAGAAGAGGGAGCTAGGCCTGTTCGTCAACCTCAGAGAAGACTGAATCCCACTATCTTAGAGGTTTTCAAAAAGGAAGTGACCAGACTACTTGAGGCGGATATCATCTATCCCATCTCGGACAGTGAATGGGTAAGCCCAGTACAAGTGGTGCCCAAGAAGTCTGGAGTCACTACAATGGAAAATGAGCATGGAGAGCTCATTGTAACCAGAGTACAGAACGCCTGGAGGGTCTGCATTGATTACAGGTGCCTAAACCAGGCCACTCGTAAGGATCACTATCCTCTTCCATTCATTGATCAAATACTGGATCGCTTGTCAGGTAAATCGCACTATTGCTTTTTAGATGGTTACACAGGTTATTTCTAGATTCATATAGCTCCTGAAGATCAGAAAAAGACTACTTTCACCTGTCCTTTTGGGACTTATGTTTATAAGAGAATGCCCTTTGGCTTGTGCAATGCACCAGCTACTTTTCAAAGGTGCATGAAGTCTTTTCTCTGATCTTATTGAGGACTGTATGGAGGTTTTTATGGATGATTTTAGCGTTTATGGTGATTCTTTTAGCTTTTGCTTGGATAGCTTATCTAGAGTATTAGATCGATGTGTCATTACAAACCTTGTATTGAATTTTGAAAAATGTCACTTTATGGTTAAACAAGGGATTGTACTAGCACATGTTGTATCTAATACTAGCATTTCTGTAGATCCAGCAAAGGTGGATATTATTTCTAGTTTACCTTACCCCTCCTCTGTGAAGGAAGTCCGTTCGTTCCTTGGCCATGAAGGTTTTTACCGGAGATTCATTAAGGACTTCAGTAAGGTAGCACTTCCCTTATCCAGATTACTACAGAAAGATATTGAGTTCGAGTTCAGTGAGGATTGCAAACAAGTGTTTGACAAGCTGAAGACTGCCCTGACTCAAGCTCCAACTGTGAGAGGACCTAACTGGAGCCAGCCATTTGAGATCATGTGCGATGCTTCCAACCATGCAGTAGGAGCAGCACTGGCCCAGCGTGAAGGTAAGGACCCCTTTGTAATTGCTTATGCGTCTAAGACCTTAGACGCCGCTCAGTCTAATTACACTACTACTGAGAAAGAGCTTCTTGCTATTGTTTTTGCTCTGGATAAATTCTGAGCCTATTTACTTGGTACTAAAGTAGTAGTGTATTCAGACCAGGTAGCTCTAAAGTATTTATTAGCTAAAAAGGAATCCAAACCAAGGCTTATACGTTGGATGCTGCTACTACAAGAATTTGATTTAGAAATAAAGGATAGGAGTGGTAACCAGAATTTAGTGGCAGACCACTTGAGTCACCTTGAACACATTAAAGATGACTCCACTCCTATAGCTGATAATTTCCCATTTGATAACCTGCAAGCAGTATCTGCGGTAGTCCCTTGGTATGCACCTGTAGCTAATTATCTAGTTAGCCGCACTTTTCCTCCAAACTTTACTAAGCATCAAAGAGACAAGCTGAAAAGCGAGTCTAAATATTATATATGGGATGACCCATATTTATGGAGATGTAGCACTGACCAGGTAATTAGAAGGTGTGTACCTCAATCAGAATTCCAGTCGATCTTAGAGGCCTGTCACCCATCTGAGAGTGGAGGACATTTTGGCCCTCAAAGAACAGCTAGAAAAATCTTAGACTGTGAATTCTGGTGGTCTACTCTTTTTAGAGACGCTGCTGAATTTTGTAAATCTTGTTTTCCATGCCAAAAATTTGGTAATATATCCAAGAAGGATGAGATGCCTCGACAAATTATGCTTTTCTGTGAAATTTTTTATGTTTGGGGCATTGACTTCATGGGTCCATTTCCAAATTCTAATGGTTATTTTTATATATTGTTAGCTGT
>NC_029793.2:64407428-64408140 GCF_000816755.2 Arachis ipaensis
GCATTTCTGTAGATCCAGCAAAGGTGGATGTTATTTCTAGTTTACCTTACCCCTCTTCTGTGAGGGAGGTCCGTTCTTTCCTTGGCCATGCAGGTTTTTACAGGAGGTTCATTAAGGACTTCAGTAAGGTAGCACTTCCCTTATCCAGATTACTACAGAAAGATATTGAGTTCGAGTTCAGTGAGGATTGCAAACAAGTGTTTGACAAGCTGAAGACTGCCCTGACTCAAGCTCCAACTGTGAGAGGACCTAACTGGAGCCAGCCATTTGAGATCATGTGCGATGCTTCCAACCATGCAGTAGGAGCAGCACTGGCCCAGCGTGAAGGTAAGGACCCCTTTGTAATTGCTTATGCGTCTAAGACCTTAGACGCCGCTCAGTCTAATTACACTACTACTGAGAAAGAGCTTCTTGCTATTGTTTTTGCTCTGGATAAATTCTGAGCCTATTTACTTGGTACTAAAGTAGTAGTGTATTCAGACCAGGTAGCTCTAAAGTATTTATTAGCTAAAAAGGAATCCAAACCAAGGCTTATACGTTGGATGCTGCTACTACAAGAATTTGATTTAGAAATAAAGGATAGGAGTGGTAACCAGAATTTAGTGGCAGACCACTTGAGTCACCTTGAACACATTAAAGATGACTCCACTCCTATAGCTGATAATTTCCCATTTGATAACCTGCAAGCAGTATCTGCGGTAGTCCCTTGGTA
>NC_029793.2:64412416-64415527 GCF_000816755.2 Arachis ipaensis
CAGAATTTAGTGGCAGACCACTTGAGTCACCTTGAACACATTAAAGATGACTCCACTCCTATAGCTGATAATTTCCCATTTGATAACCTGCAAGCAGTATCTGCGGTAGTCCCTTGGTATGCACCTGTAGCTAATTATCTAGTTAGCCGCACTTTTCCTCCAAACTTTACTAAGCATCAAAGAGACAAGCTGAAAGGCGAGTCTAAATATTATATATGGGATGACTCATATTTATGGAGATGTAGCACTGACCAGGTAATTAGAAGGTGTGTACCTCAATCAGAATTCCAGTCGATCTTAGAGGCCTGTCACCCATCTGAGAGTGGAGGACATTTTGGCCCTCAAAGAACAGCTAGAAAAATCTTAGACTGTGAATTCTGGTGGTCTACTCTTTTTAGAGACGCTGCTGAATTTTGTAAATCTTGTTTTCCATGCCAAAAATTTGGTAATATATCCAAGAAGGATGAGATGCCTCGACAAATTATGCTTTTCTGTGAAATTTTTTATGTTTGGGGCATTGACTTCATGGGTCCATTTCCAAATTCTAATGGTTATTTTTATATATTGTTAGCTGTAGATTATGTTTCCAAATGGGTGGAAGCAATTCCTACCCGCAATGATGATGCTAACACTATTGTTTCCTTTGTGAAAAACCACATTATTTGTCGCTTTGGATCACTACGAGCAATCGTGAGCGATCAAGGCACCCATTTTAGTAACAGGAGACTAACAGGATTACTGAAGAAGCATGGGATAATTCATAAAATAGCAACAGCCTACCATCCTCAGACTAATGGGCAAGCCGAGGTGTCTAACAGAGAGATAAATTGTATATTGCAAAAGATAGTCAAACCTCATAGAAGAGATTGGAGTACCAGGCTACAAGATGCACTTTGGGCATATAGAACAGCATACAAGACACCCATTGGGATGAGTCCCTTCCACTTAGTTTATGGAAAAGCCTGTCATCTCCCAGTTGAAGTGGAGCACAAATCTTTACCCATTGGGATGAGTCCCTTCCACTATTTTATGGTTTATATTGTGTTTAATTGTGTGGTTTTATCAAATCTTTACCCATTTATTCATTAAAAAAGCATGCATTTATCATTCCTTTCTAAAAATACTTTATGGTTGAAAACTTGCTTCCTAGAGACTTTTAATTTTGTATTTTAATTCTCCTTTATTCCATTCGATGCCGTGATCTGTGTGTTAAGTGTTTCAGGCTTTATACGGCATGAATGACTTTGAGATTGGAAAAAAATCTTGCAAAAATGGAAGGAACACAAGAAATTAAAGAGATGACCAGCGAGAAGTGACGCGGGCGCACGGCTCACGCGACCGCGCGACATAGAGGCAATTGCAGTGACACGGGCGCATGGCTCATGCAACCGCGCAGATTGGAAACTGCATCAGTGACACGAAGGCGTGGACGTCGCGCACGCGTGGCAAGGCAAAACGCTGGATGACGCGAACGCCTGGATGACGCGATCGCGTGACATGCGCGATCTGCAGAATCTGCAGAATTTGCTGGGGGCGATTTTGGGCCCTGTTTTGACCCAGTTTTTGGCCTGGAAAAGCAGATTAGAGCCAGGGAACATATCCAGAGAATGCAACATCTCCTAAGCCCAATGAACTCCCCATTTCTGATCTTACCCATTCTCTTTAATTTCTGTCATTTATTTTTATGAGAAATTACCCATCCCCATTTAAGATTCTGCAATTTACTTTCTGTCATTTACATTCAGCTCTTTTTCTAGCATTTACTTTTCTGTTATTTACTTTCCCGCCATTTAATTTTCTGCAATTCTCAACTCAAATTCTGATTCGCTCAACTAGAACATTCCTCTAATTAAAGTTTCTTGATCAATCGATCCTTGTGGGATTCGACTTCACTCTATTGTGAGTTTTGGAAGAGGAATGAAGAGATCATGCTAGAAATGCTTTCTCATGTTAGACTAAATTGGGGTTTGGATGGATATAGTGACATATCATCCTACCAACACTTTGATTTGGAAATACATGTGGTATAATCAGTGACCATACTTCATCTCTTCTCATGAGCAATTGACCAAGGAATTGGCTATTGATCAAGATTTGAGAGATTAAATTACCAAGAAATTGGAATTCAATCACTTAAGATTGCCAAGGAGATCAATGAATGCATTGATTGAGGAAGAGATGAAAATGAACTTGATCCGTAGAATGCAACATCTCCTAAGCCCAATGAATTCCCCATTTCTGATCTTACCCATTCTCTTTACTTTCTGCTATTTACTTTCATGCTATACTCCCCTTCCCATTTAAGATTCTGCAATTTACTTTCCGCTATTTATATTCCGCTCTTTATTTCCAGCATTTACGTTTCTGCTATTTACTTTCTCGCCATTTAATTTTCTGCAAATCTCAAATCCAGTTCTGCTTAGTTCAACTAGAACATTCCTCTAATTAAAGTTTCTTGACCAATCAATCCCTGTGGGATTCGACCTCACTCTATTGTGAGTTTTTACTTGACGACAATTCAGTATACTTGCCGAAGGAAAATTGTTGAGAGACAAGTTTTCATGCATCATTTAGCTTAAAAGGACAAGCATACAGTAAGCAAGATGAAAATGAAAACAGGCAACTTGACTAGCAAGCATAGACCTAAGCAAAAACAAACATCAAATTCTAGTGCATTAAGCTTAAAGAGTGACTATTAATCAAGGGCACATTCAGACTTCCAAATTGATTATTTCCAAGCATATGGAATCAAGTAACAATACAACCTTTTGGTGATGACTTCCAGCTACCCATTTGTTGTCATCCTCCATAGCTTCTGCATCTTTCCTCGCTTCCTTGGATGATGGTGCACTGTTTTTCCAAAAGATTGATTGAATCCCTGCAAAGTTATTGGAAGTTGCTTGTCCCCAAAGCACTTGAGAGATAGTTAGTATGCATGTATGCTTGTGCATTTCGGAACTTAACTTGGTGTGTGAACACCAAACTTAGTTCCTTTCCTAATACAGCAGGTTGAATGCATGCAGTAAATCTCATGTGTTGTTATCAGCAAGACAACTAGAAACTAACTACTGTTAAGTGGTTCCCCTGATTGGTTGGATCTAGCAATTTGCC
>NC_029793.2:64415754-64416325 GCF_000816755.2 Arachis ipaensis
CGGGGCCCACTTGGTGTGTGCTTGGGCTGAGCATTGAAGCTTTCATGTGTAGAGACATTTCTTGGAGTTAAACGCCAGCTTTTATGCCAGTTTAGGCGTTTAACTCTAGCTTTTGTGCCAGTTCTGGAGTTAAACGTCAGAATTCTTGAGCTGACTTGGAACGCCTGTTTGGGCCATCAAATCTCGGGCAAAGTATGGACTATTATATATTGCTGGAAAGCTCAGGATGTCTACTTTCCAACGCAATTGAGAGCGCGCTAATTGAGTTTTTGTAGCTCCAGAAAATGCACTTCGAGTGCAGGGAGGTCAGAATCCAACAGCATCTGCAGTCCTTTTTCAGCCTCTGAATCAGATTTTTGCTCAGGTCCCTCAATTTCAGCCAGAAAATTCCTGAAATCACAGAAAAACACAAACTCATAGTAAAGCCCAGAAAAGTGATTTTTATTTAAAAACTAATAAAAACCTAATAAAAACTAACTAAAATGTACTGAAAACATACTAAAAATAATGCCAAAAAGCGTATAAATTATCCGCTCATCACAACACCAAACATAAATTGTTGCTTGTCCCC
>NC_029793.2:64423171-64423464 GCF_000816755.2 Arachis ipaensis
GAGTATGAAGAAGAGTCCCTGATTGAAAGCTTGATTGAGCCACGTTTGCGCCAACGTTTGCCTCAAACGTTGGGCCAAACGCTGGCCAAAGAACATGCAAGGGAGGATCCACGTTTGAGCTCAAGTTTGACCTCAAACTTTAAGCCAAACGTGGATGACAGCACGGGAGGCAATTTGCTACAAAAAGCTTGAGTCAAAGTTTACCTCAAACTTTGACTCAAGCTTTAATGGTTCATGGCCCGGTTCTGACCCAATTCACAAGTGGGTTTCTTTCCAACTCCAAGGGCAATCAA
>NC_029793.2:64425107-64425270 GCF_000816755.2 Arachis ipaensis
TGCTTGATTTCAGGACCAAAAAGGAGCAAGAAAAGGGGAGGTAACTTGCAAAGATTAATGAGAAAAGTGATTACCAATAACGCTCTCAAAAAGCCATCAATGCCCACGTTAGAGAGTCACGTTAACCAAGTTAACGTGAACTCTAACGTGGAGAAAAGAAGTT
>NC_029793.2:64435270-64435394 GCF_000816755.2 Arachis ipaensis
AGGAGCAAGCATAAATCTGATTCCATCCTCTTTAGTGAAAAAGCTTGGCATAGAGAAGGTGAAACTAATACAGATGTCATTGGAATTGGTGGACCAGTCAGTAGTACATCCCAAAGGAGTGATC
>NC_029793.2:64439113-64496226 GCF_000816755.2 Arachis ipaensis
GTTTAGGGTTTAATGTTTAGGGTTTAAGGTTTAGGGTTTATGTTATAGGGTATACGGTATAGGGTATAGGGTTTAGGGTTTATGGTTTGGGGTTGAGGGTTTATGGTTTACAGTTTATGGTTTGGGAATGAGCATTTATGGTTTAGGGTTTATGGTTTATGGTTTGGCGTTGAGGGTTTATGGTTTAGGGTTTAGGGTTTATGGTTAAGGGTTTATGGTTTAGGGTTTAGGGTTTATGGTTTACAGTTTATGGTTTGGGGTTGATGGGTTATGGTTTAGGGTTTAGTGTTTGGGCTTTAGGGTATTTGGGGTTGAGGGTTTAGGCTTTATGCTTTAGGCTTTAGGCTTTTGGGTTTAAGGTTTGGTGTTTTGGCTTTACGGTTTCTGGTTTAGGGTTTAGTGTTTGGGCTTTAGGGTATTTGGGGTTGAGGGTTTAGGCTTTATGCTTTAGGCTTTAGGCTTTTGGGTTTAAGGTTTGGTGTTTTGGCTTTACGGTTTCTGGTTTAGGGTTTAGTGTTTGGGCTTTAGGGTATTTGGGGTTGAGGGTTTAGGCTTTAGGATTTGTGGTTTAGGGTTTAGGGTTTAGGATTTAGGGTTTATGGATTAGGGTTGAGGATTTATGGTTTAGGGTTTATAGTTTAGGGTTTATGCATGTTTGTGGTTTAGGGTTTAGGCTTTTTATGATTTAGGATTTAGGCTTTAGGATTTAGGGTTTCAGATTTAGGCTTTAGGGTTTATGGTTTAGGGTTTAGTGTTTGGGCTTTAGGGTTTCTGGTGTAGGGTTTAAATTTTAGGCTTTATGGTTTATAGTTTAGGGTGTAGGGTGTAGGGTTTAGGGTTTATGGTTTATGGTTTGGGATTGAGTGTTGATGTTTTAGGGTTTATAGTTTGGGCTTTAGGGTTTTTTGTTTCGGGTTTAGGCCTTAGGGTTTGTGGTTTAGGCTTTAGGGTTTAGCGTTTAGTGTTTAGGGTTTATGGTTTGGGGTTTATGGTTTAGGGTCTAGGGTTTAGGTTTTGGTTTAGGGTTTATGGTTTATGGTTTATGGTTTATAGTTTAGCGTTTAGGCTTTAGGGTTTGTGGCTTATGGTTTATGGTTTAGGATTTATGGTTTGGGTTGAGGTTTTATGGTTTAGGGTTTAGCGTTTATAATTTAGTGTTTAGGCTTTAGGTTTTGCGGTTTATGGTTTAGGGTGTAGGGTTTAGGGTTTATGGTTTGGGGTTGAGGGTTTATGGTTTAGGTTTTAGGGTTTAGGCTTTAGGCTTTGGGATTTGTCGTTTTGGGTTAATGATGTAGGCTTTAGGGTTTATTGTTTGGGGTTGAGGGTTTAGGCTTTAGGGTTTGTGGTTTAGGGTTTAGGATTTAGGGTTTATGGGGGGTTGAAGGTTTTTGGTTTATGGTTTAGGGTTTATAGTTTAGGGTTTTTGCGTGTTTGTGGTTTAGGGTTTAGGCTTTTTATGGTTTAGGATTTAGGCTTTAGGGTTTGGGGTTTATGCTTTAGGCTTTAGGCTTTAGGGTTTAGTGTTTGGGCTTTAGGGTTTCTGGTATAGGGTTTAGAATTTAGGGTTTAGGGTTTATGGTTTATGGTTTGGGGTTGAGGGTTTATGGTTTAGGATTTAGGCTTTAGGATTTGTGGTTTAGGGTTTAGGATGTAGGGTTTAGGCTTTGTGGTTTAGGGTTTATGGGTTGGGGTTTTGGGTTTATGGTTTAGGGCTTATGCTCTAGGGTTAATGGTTTAGGGTTTAGTGTTAATGATTTAGGATTTAGGGTTTAGGGTTTGGGCTTTAGGCTTTAGGGGTTGTGAATTAGGGTTAAGGGTGTAGGGTTTAAGGTTTATGGTTTGGGGTTGAGGGTTTTTGGTTTAAAGTTTAAGGTTTATAGTTTAGGGTTTAGGCGTGCATGTGGTTTAGGATTTAGGGTTTAGGGTTAAGGGTTTTGGCTTTAGGGTTTGGGGCAAAATCAAAGACCAAGGGACTTCAACTGCAACAACCCCAACTTCAAAAACCAGCATAAAAACCACCCTCACAACAACAACCATCACACACCACCCCAATGCACACACTTCCAACCCCATCCTACCTCATAACTCGCCCAAAATGACTCTCATCAACCATCACATTTGACACAACCACGACCAACTTTAAACCTTCAAAGAATCTGTGTTCTAGAAATGATGATGGAGAGATTCGTGAAAGCTCAAGAGATGGCAATAATAGAGCAAGAAGAAGCAAGGAAAAATTAAGAAATGATAAGCAGAAACCAAGAAGCCTCACTCAGAAAAATTGAGAGGCAAATGGAACAACTGGCTAAGCATCTTGCAGAAACAAGCGAGCGGATGGTAAATATGTCTCTCAGGGCCACTGAAGACGACCCAAAGAACAGCGAAAAAGATGTTAGGTTGAAAAAAGGGAAAGTAGTCATGGAGGAAAGTGAGAAGGCTACGGGAAAGGAATCAATCATCCAAGAAAAGCATCATAGAAAAATTCCACAAGAAGAGACAGAGGAAAGGAAGCCTATAGTGAGAGGAAGAAACCAAAGGCAACAGGATTTTCAACTCCCATGATCAACAGAATGGAGGATGTCATGCTAATGACAATAAAGAAGCACTTGTTGGGAGGCAACCCAATCTGAGGTAGTTCTCTTTTCATAGCTATTTTAATAAAAAGGTTAATTAACTTCATCTATATTGCAAGAAGCTAAGTTTGGTGTTACACACCAAAATAATATAAGGGAGAATGAAGGATTCTAAGTTTGGTGTTCCTCCAAAATCCCATCATAAAACACATTCTCACTTTCTGCATAATGCTAGCTTCAAGCATTTAGATAAACTGGTTAACTATTCTGCTGTTTCCTAAGTTTTCAGTTTTATTGCTTTTGAAAAAGAAAAAGATTTTCACACATGGTTAATCTGATGCATCAGAACCATTGGCAAGGTACTATGTTTGGTGTTCCTACACCAAAGTAAGTTCAAAGGCCCACAAATAAATCATGCATGCTAACCATTTCTTTTAAGTGCTTGGGGAACAAGAAACTTTCAATATCACTACAGAGCACCATACAAACTTTTGGAAAGATTAAGCATCATCAATCAAAGAGATGAAAGAGGAATGTGAAGACCAGCAATGATGATGATGAGGAGGAGGACAGCAAGTAAATTCCAAAAGGTTGTATTGTTCAGTAATTATTTTATATCAGATACTGCTATGATTGAAAGTGATATAATACCCCTGCTTGTCTGCATAGTATAGTTTTTTCTGCAATTCAATAATTAAGATTGCTTGATTATTCACAACACTACACTTTTCAAACTTGCGTGCACTCAAGATTTCAAAAAAAAAAGAGGCACCACATGATAGTTCTTTGAAAAGAAGGATTGAGGAATTAAACAATTTTGAGGCAAGCAAAAGATTAGGAGAAGTGGTGGTTCTGGTTGTGTGATTATGCATTGAGGGTGCATGCTTATGAAAACTTGCATGGGAGCTCATAGGCAGAACATAGAGTTCAAAGAAGTATTGTGGAGATTTTCGAACATTTATTGATCCAAGAAGCAGCAAACAAAAGAAAATAAAGAAGATATAAAAACAAAGAGAACATGGCCAAGGCTCTAAGCATCAATTACTAGGCAGAAAAGAAGAAAGAAACAAGAACTCAAAGAGTTATTATCCTAGTAAATGCTTGTGGTCGAACTGTGTCAAAGAGAGAGGCTTGAGCAAGTAAATCCTAAGGGGTGCTTCAACACCTAATACCTTAAAACCAACTGGTTTAGGAGTATTGATTGAAAGCTTATCTAAAGAGCCGCTTTGAGACATGACACTTAGAGTCATGGCCAAAGCACAAAAACTATAAGTTGCTTCAAGGTGATTACCTATAGAGAGATCTCCATGATATTATTTGGATGAAAGTTCTAAGACCTAAGACTCCCAAGATGTAGGGACTAGTAAGCACTGAAGCCCTTGCATGAGCATATAATTTAGAGTTCACCCCACTGTCACTTAATCACTTCACTCATAGGATAGTACATGTAATTCTTCAAATCCATTCTAATTGAAAGAACCTTTGAGCATAATTCTTTTCTTGCTTGGGGACAAGCAAGCTTTAAGTTTGGTGTTGTGATGACAAGTCATCCTATCCTAGTTTTACTAGTCTTTTTCTTTGATTTTCAATAGGTTTTATGCACTTTCTTGGGCCACAAGTAAGTCAATTGGGTGAAATTTCATGTTTCCTTAGATTCAATCAATCATGGATGAATTGATGCATTTTCATGAGTTTTGTGCCATAATTGCTTAGATGACAAGAAAAAGAATAACTCTCATGATTATAGCATAGCTTTAATGCAATTGTTGATTGATGATAGGTGGAATAAAGCTTGAAAGAAGGTTGAAGAAAAGGGGACAGCAAAGGGCAAGAAAAAAAAGACTCACGTTTGAGTTAAAGTTTGCCTCAAACTTGAACTCAAACGTGAGGAAGATTGCATTTTCACCCTGGAGGCACACCAAGTTTGCGCCAACGTTTGCCTCAAACTTGAGGTCAAACATTGGCGCCACAAGAACAAGCAATTGCACCCCTGGAGCTTGGCAACGTTTGCGCCAACGTTTGCCTCAAACTTGAGGTCAAACATTGGCGCCATTTTAGCAAGGAAGAGCACTCTGTTTAATGCCTTGGAGAAGCCAATGTTTGCACCAACACATGAAGCCTCCATGAAAAGCCTAGAGAGGCAGATTGGGCAAATCTCCAAGCAGATTTCTATTGAGAGACCTTCAAGCTCACTACCAAGTGACACAATTCCAAATCCTAAGGAAGAGTGCAAGGCAATACAGTTAAGAAGTGGGAGAACATTGATGAGCAACAATGACACTATAAGAAAACAAGTGGAGAGCAACAAAGAACCATCAGAGAAAGGGGAAGCTAGTAATGAAGACAGGACAACAAGAAGAAATGCCCCAGAGAAGCTCAAAGAGAAAGACAACCAGCCACATAGTTTAAAAGAAGTGGTTCAGGGACAGCAGCAAGTGGGAAAAAGTATTACACCTCCACTGCCATACCCCCAGAGGTTCAGCAAAGAAACTAAGGACCAACACTTTCATAAGTTCCTTGAAACTTTCAAGAAGCTGGAAATCAATATTCCCTTAGCTGAAGCACTTGAACAAATGCCCTTATATGCCAAGTTCTTGAAGGAACTCATTAACAAGAAAAGAAGCTGGCTGGAGAAGGAGACTGTACTTCTCACTGAAGAATGCAGTGCACTCATTAGAAAAGGACTCCCTCCCAAGTTGGAAGATCCAGGAAGTTTCTTCCTACCTTGCACCATTGGAAGTCTATTTATCAACAAAGGGATGTGCAATTTAGGAGCAAGCATAAATCTGATTCCATCCTCTTTAGTGAAAAACCTTGGCATAGAGAAGGTGAAACTAATACAGATGTCATTGGAATTGGTGGACCAGTCAGTAGTACATCCCAAAGGAGTGATCGAAAACCTTTTAGTTAAGGTTGACAAGTTCATTTATCCTGCGGATTTTGTAATCTTGGAAACAGAAGAAGAAGAAAACAATTCGATTATCTTGGGAAGGCCATTTTTAGCTACTTTGGCCAAAGGAGTAGCATGGGGGAACCACGTTTGAGCTCACGTTTGATCTCAAATGTTGGCTCAAACGTGGAAGACAGCAACTTGGCCGAGCTGCATAATGTCACACAAGGGACGTTTGAGTCAACGTTTGCCTCAAACGTTGACTCAAACGTGAATGGTTCATGGCCCGGTTCACTAATGGATTTCTTCCCAACAGCAAGAGCAATCAACGGAGGCTACTATCAACCCAATTCCATCAAGGCTAAAGGCCCAATTCAAGGCTTAATGATCATTTGAAGAAAGTGTATAAATAGCTTAGGATTTGAAGTTTTAGGGAGCTTCCTTTTTTGAATTTTTAACACTTGCAGTAGAGCTTTTCCTTTTTGGTTTTGCTGAGTAGTTTTTGGAGAGCTTTTGGGTTTTGAGCATTTTGGAGATTTTAGATCTTGGGTGTTAGAGAATTGAAGGAATTCTGTTTCAATGTCATCCTAAGATTTCTCTGTTTCATTTACTGCATCTTCTGAGAAATTTATATTTGCATTCCTTTCTTCTACTGCTTGATCTTTACTTTTCTTGCAATCAAATTCTCAATTTGGATCTAGGAAGGCATTGAGATCTAGAATTGGTTATCTAGTCTCTTGGGTCCTGAGATCTACGTTTTTCAATTCCAATTTCCTTGTTTCGTTGCTACACCAAGTTTATTTTCATTTTCATTTGAGATCCGGTTTAATTGAATCCATCTTTTACATTTCTGTTTGTTGAATTTTACTTTTCTTTGTTTAATTTCTGTAAATCCACTTCTCAATTCCCTTTATAATTCAAGCAATTTACATTTCTTGCACTTTAAGATTCTGCAATTTACATTTCTTGCGTTCTAAGTTTCTGCCATTTAATTTCTTGTTCTTTAAGATTCAGCTCTTTTTCTTTTTGTTCCCTTTAATTTCATGCAAATCACCCACTCCCCTTTACATTCTATGCAATTTAATTCCTGTCAACACAATTTCACACAATCAACACTTGTTTGCTTGACTAATTCAACCACTAAACTAAAGTTGCTCAATCCTTCAATCCTTGTGGGATCGACCTCACTCCCGTGAGTTTTATTACTTGATGCGACCCGGTGCACTTACCGGTGAGTTTTGTGTCGGATCGTTTTCCGCACATCAGGTTCATGGCCCGGTTCACAAGTGGACTTCTTCCCAACACCAAGAGCAATCAACAGAGGCTATTATCAACCCAATTCCATCAAGACCAAGGGCCCAATTCAATGCTTGAAGATCATTAGATGAGAGTGTATAAATAGATTAGAATTTAAGTTTTTCGGGAGCTTCCCTTTTTAGAATTTTTCATACTTACAGTAGAGAGCTCATCTTTACATTTTTGAGTTGTTGCTTTTAGAATTTGAAAGTTCCTGGGAAGGAGAATTGAATTCTCCTCCCCTGGGTTGTTTTTGCTTTCCTTTCTACACACTTTGTTTGAGTCTTGGGTGTTGAGAATTGGGGAAATTCTGTCTCAATCTCACCTTGAGATCTCTTGTTTACTTTTTCTGCACAATTGAATTTGAATTTCTCTTTACTGCTTCATCTTCTCTTTAATTCTGCAATTTACTTTTCTTTATTTCTTTTGCAATTGCTCTTGTTGAATCAAGGAAGGATTTGAGATCTAGACTTGTTTTCTAGTCTCTTCCACTCCTGAGATCTTCAAGTACTTTTAATTTGCTACAATTTAAGCACAAATCATTCTCTGTTTTAATTTCTCAAGCATTTCTACTTTTCTGTTTAGATCTACTTTATTTCAATTCACTTTTTACTCTTTTAGGGTTTTGGATTTTGGGTTTATGGTTTGGGGTTGAGGGTTTATGGTTTAGGGTTTAGGGTTTAAGCTTTAGGGTTTAGGGTTTAGCGTTTACGCTTTAGGCTTTAGGGTTTAGGATATAGGGTTTAGGCTTTAGGCTTTAGAATTTGTGGTTTAGGGTTAAGGGTGTAGGGTTTATGGTTTAGGGTTTAGGGTGTGAGGTTGAGGGTTTATGGTTTAGGGTTTAGGCTTTAGGGTTTGTGGTTTAGGGATTAGGGTTTAGGGTTTATGGTTTATGGTTTGGGCTTGAAGGTTTATGGTTTAGGGTTTATGGTTTATAGTTTAGGGTTTAGGCGTGTTTGTTGTTTAGGGTTTATGCTTTAGGGTTAAGGGTTTAGGCTTTAGGGTTAAAGGTTTAGGGTTTAGGCTTTATGCTTTAGGCTTTAAGCTTTTGGGTTTAAGGTTTGGTGTTTTGGCTTTACGGTTTCTGGTTTAGGGTTTAGGGTTTAGGGTTTAATGTTTAGGGTTTAAGGTTTAGGGTTTATGTTATAGGGTATACGGTTTAGGGTATAGGGTTTAGGGTTTATGGTTTGGGGTTGAGGGTTTATGGTTTACAGTTTATGGTTTGGGAGTGAGGATTTATGGTTTAGGGTTTATGGTTTATGGTTTGGCGTTGAGGGTTTATGGTTTAGGATTTAGGGTTTATGGTTAGGTGTTGATGGTTTATGGTTTAGGGTTTATGCTTTAGGGTTTGTGCTTCAAGTTTAGGGTGTAGGGTTTATGGTTTAGGGTTTATGGTTTGGGGTAAGGGTTTATGGTTTAAGATTTAGGGTTTAGGGTTTGTGGTTTAGTTTTTATGGTTTAGGATTTAGGGTTTAGGGTTTATGCTTTATTGTTTGGGGTTGAGGGTTTATGGTTTAGGTTTTAGGAATTAGGCTTTACGCTTTAGGATTTGTGGTTTAGGGTTTAGGTTTATGGTTTAGGGTGTAGGGTTTATGGTTTGGCATTGAGTGTTTATTATGGTTTAACGTTTATGGTTTATAGTTTATGGTTTAGGATTTATGATTTGGGTTGAGGATTTATGGTTTAGGGTGTAGGGTTTATGGTTTGGCATTGAGTGTTTATTATGGTTTAACGTTTATGGTTTATAGTTTATGGTTTAGGATTTATGATTTGGGTTGAGGATTTATGGTTTAGGGTGTAGGGTTTATGGTTTGGCATTGAGTGTTTATTATGGTTTAACGTTTATGGTTTATAGTTTATGGTTTAGGATTTATGATTTGGGTTGAGGATTTATGGTTTAGGGTGTAGGGTTTATGGTTTGGCATTGAGTGTTTATTATGGTTTAACGTTTATGGTTTATAGTTTATGGTTTAGGATTTATGATTTGGGTTGAGGATTTATGGTTTAGGGTGTAGGGTTTATGGTTTGGCATTGAGTGTTTATTATGGTTTAACGTTTATGGTTTATAGTTTATGGTTTAGGATTTATGATTTGGGTTGAGGATTTATGGTTTAGGGTGTAGGGTTTATGGTTTGGCATTGAGTGTTTATTATGGTTTAACGTTTATGGTTTATAGTTTATGGTTTAGGATTTATGATTTGGGTTGAGGATTTATGGTTTAGGGTGTAGGGTTTATGGTTTGGCGTTGATGGTTTATGGCTTAGGATTTAGGGTTTATGGATTGGGGTTGAAGGTTTATAGTTTAGGGTTTTTGCGTGTTTGTGGTTTAGGGTTTAGGCTTTTTATGGTTTAGGATTTAGGCTTTAGGGTTTGGGGTTTAGGCTTTAGGCTTTAGGCTTTAGGGTTTAGTGTTTGGGCTTTAGGGTTTCTGGTGTAGGGTTTAGAATTTAGGGTTTAGGGTTTATGGTTTTTGGTTTGGGGTTGAGGGTTTATGGTTTGGGATTGAGGATTTATGGTTTAGGGTTTAGGCCTTAGGGTTTGTGGTTTAGGGTTTAGGGTGTAGCGTTTAGGGTTTAGGGTTTATGGTTTGGGGTTGAGGATTTAGGATTTATGGTTTAGGGTTTATAGTTTAGCGTTTAGGCTTTAGGGTTTGTGGTTTATGGTTTATGGTTTAGGGTTTATGGTTTGGGTGTAGGGTTTTGGGTTTATCATTTATAGTTTAGGGTTTATGCTTTAGGTTTTGTGGTTTATTGTTTAGGGTGTAGGGTTTAGGGTTTATGTTTTGGGGTTGCAAGTTTATGGTTTAGTGTTTAGGATTTATGGTTTAGGGTTTAGGGTTTATAGTTTAGGGTTTAGGCTTTAGGTTTTGTGGTTTATAGTTTAGGATTTAGGGTTTAAGGTTTATGGTTTGGGGTTGAGTGTTTATGGTTTAGGGTTTAGGCTTTATGGTTTGTAGTTTAAGGTTTAGGGTTTAGGGATTAGTGTTTAGTGTTTATGGTTTGGGGTTGAGGGTTTATGGTTTAGGAATTAGGCTTTAGGATTTGTGGTTTAGGGTTTAGGATGTAGGGTTTAGGGTTTGTGGTTTAGGGTTTATGGGTTGGGGTTTATGGTTTATGGTTTATGGCTTATGCTCTAGGGTTAATGGTTTAGGATTTAGTGTTAATGATTTAGGATTTAGGGTTTAGGGTTTGGGCTTTAGGCTTTAGGGGTTGTGGATTAGGGTTAAGGGTGTAGGGTTTAAGGTTTATGGTTTGGGGTTGAGGGTTTTTGGTTTAAAGTTTAAGGTTTATAGTTTAGGGTTTAGGCGTGCATGTGGTTTAGGATTTAGGGTTTAGGGTTAAGGGTTTTGGCTTTAGGGTTTGGGGTTTAGGGTTTAGTGTTTAGACTTTAGGCTTTAGGCTTTTAGGGTTTAGTGTTTGGGCTTTAGGGTCTCTGTTTTAGGGTTTTGGGTTTAGGGTTTTGGCTTTAGGGTTTAGGGTTTAGTGCTTAGGGTTTAGGGTTTGGGGTTTATGGTCTATGGTGTAGGGTGTAGGGTTTAGGGTTTATGGTTTTGGGGTTGAGGTTTAGGGTTTATGGTTTATGGTTTGTGGTTTATGGTTTATGGTTTAGGGTTTACGATTTGTGGGTGAGGGTTTATGGTTTACGGTTTAGGCTTTAGGGTTTGTGGTTTAGGGTTTATGGTGTAGCGTTTAAGGTTTAGTGTTTATGGTTTGGGGTTGAGGGTTTATGGTTTAGGAATTAGGCTTTAGGATTTGTGGTTTAGGGTTTAGGATGTAGGGTTTAGGGTTTGTGGTTTAGGGTTTATGGGTTGGGGTTTATGGTTTATGGTTTATGGCTTATGCTCTAGGGTTAATGGTTTAGGATTTAGTGTTAATGATTTAGGATTTAGGGTTTAGGGTTTGGGCTTTAGGCTTTAGGGGTTGTGGATTAGGGTTAAGGGTGTAGGGTTTAAGGTTTATGGTTTGGGGTTGAGGGTTTTTGGTTTAAAGTTTAAGGTTTATAGTTTAGGGTTTAGGCGTGCATGTGGTTTAGGATTTAGGGTTTAGGGTTAAGGGTTTTGGCTTTAGGGTTTGGGGTTTAGGGTTTAGTGTTTAGACTTTAGGCTTTAGGCTTTTAGGGTTTAGTGTTTGGGCTTTAGGGTCTCTGTTTTAGGGTTTTGGGTTTAGGGTTTTGGCTTTAGGGTTTAGGGTTTAGTGCTTAGGGTTTAGGGTTTGGGGTTTATGGTCTATGGTGTAGGGTGTAGGGTTTATGGTTTATGGTTTTGGGGTTGAGGGCTTATTGTTTAAGGTATAGGCTTTAGGCTTTGTGGTTTAGGGTTTATGGTGTAAGGTTTTGGGGTTGATGGTTTATGGTTTAGGGTTGAGGTTTAATGTTTAGGGTTTAGGGTTTATAGTTTATGGTTTAGGCTTTAGGCTTTTTGGTTTACGGTTTAGGGTGCAGGTTTAGGGTTTATCATTTGCAGTTGACGCTTAGGGTTTAGGGTTTAGGGTTTAGGTTTATGGTTTAGGGTTTATGGTTTGTGGTTTAGGGTTGATAGTTTAGGGTTCATGGATTATACTTTAGGGTATAAGCTTTAGGGTTTGTGGTTTATGGGTTAGGGTGTAGGGTTTATGGTTTGGTGTTGAGGGTTTATGGTTTAGGATTTAGGCTTTAGAGTTTGTGGTTTAAGGTTTAGGGTGTAAGGTTCAGGATTTAGGCTTTAGGGTTTGTGGTTTAAGGTTAAGGTGTAGGGTTTTGGATTTTGGGTTTATAGTTTGGGGTTTAGGGTTTATGGTTTAGGGTTTAGGGTTTAAGCTTTAGGGTTTAGGGTTTATGCTTTAGGCTTTAGGGTTTAATGTTTAGGGTTTAGGATATAGGGTTTAGGCTTTAGGCTTTAGGATTTGTGGTTTAGGGTTAAGAGAGTAGGGTTTAGGGTTTAGGGTTTAGGGTGTGGGGTTGGGGGTTTATGGTTTAGGCTTTAGGCTTTAGGCTTTAGGGTTTGTAGTTTAGGGTTTAGGATTTAGGGTTTATGGTTTGGGGTTGAAGGTTTATAGTTTAGGGTTTGTGGTTTAGGGTTAAGGCTTTAGGGTTTAGGCTTTAGGGTTTAGGCTTTAGGGTTAAAGGTTTAGGGTTTAGGGTTTATGGTTTATGGTTTAGGGTTTAGGCTTTAGTGTTTGTAGTTTTAGTGCTTGGGGTTTATGGTTTAGGGTTTATGCTTTAGGGTTTAGGGTTTAGGGTTTTTGGGTTAGGGGTTTAGGGTTTAGGGTTTAGGGTTTGTTGTTTATGGTTCGGGGTTGAGGGTTTATTGTTTAGGGTTTAGGCATTAGGGTTTGTGGTTTAAGGTTTAGGGTATATGGTTTAGGGTTTATTGTTTATGGTTTGGGGTTGATGGTTTATGGTTAGGGTTTATGCTTTAGGGCTTCTGGTTTAGGGTTTAGTATGTAGGGTTTATAGTTTAGAGTTTAGTGTTTATTGTTTAGTGTTTAGGATTTAGGGTTTAGGCTTTAGGCTTTAGGGTTTGTGGTTTAAGGTTAAAGGTGTAGGGTTTAGTGTTTAGCGTTTATGGTTTGGGGTTTAGGATTTATGGTTTAGGGTTTAGGATTTAGGGTTTGTGGTTTCGGGTTTGGGGTTTATGGTTTGGGGTTGAGGGTTTATGGTTTAAGGTTTAGGGTTTATAGTTTAGGGTTTAGGCATGTTTATTGTTTATGGTTTATAGTTTAGCGTTTAGGCTTTAGTGTTTGGGGTTTAGGATTTAGGCTTTAGGGGTTTGTGGTTTAAGGTTTAGAGTGTAGGGTTTAGGGTTTAATTTTATGGTTTGGGGTTGAGGCTTTATGGTGTAGTGTTCAGGGTTTATGCTTTAGGGTTTAGAGTTTATGCTTTAGGGTTTTGGGTTTATGCTTTAGGGTTTGTGGTTTAGGGTTTAGTGTTTTAGTATTTAGGATTTAGGGTTTATGCTTTAGGCTTAAGGGTTTCTGGTTTAGGGTGTAGGATTTAGGGTTTAGTGTTTATGGTTTACGATTGAGGGTTTATGGTTTACGATTTAGGCTTTAGGGTTTGTGGTTTAGGCTTTAGGCTTTAGGCTTTAGGGTTTGTAGTGTAAGGTTTAGGGTGTAGGGTTTAGGGTTTGGCGTTTATGGTTTGGGGTTGAGGGTTTATGGTTTAGGATTTAGGCTTTAGGGTTTATGGTTTAGGGTTTAGGGTGTAGGGTTTATGGTTTAGGGTTTATGGTGTATGGTTTGAGGGTGATCGTTTAGGGTTTATGGTTTATGGTTTAGGCTTTATGCTTTAGTGTTTAGGGTTTTGTGTTTGCTTTAGGGTTTAGGGTTTATGGTTTAGGGTTTAAGGTTTAGGGTCTATGGTGTAGGATTTAGGGTCTAGGATATATGGTTTAGGGTTTATGGTTTATGGTTTGTGGTTTAGGGTTTATGGTTTAGGGTTTACGATTTGTGGGTGAGGGTTTATGGTTTAGGGTTTGGGCTTTAGGGTTTGTGGTTTATGGTTTATGGTGTAGCGTTTAAGGTTTAGTGTTTATGGTTTGGGGTTGATGGTTTAGGGTTTATAGTTTAGGGTTTAGGCTTTAGGATTCATGGTTTATGGTTTAGGGTGTAGGGTTTATTGTTTATGGTTCGGGGTTGAGGGTTTATGGTTTAGGGTTTAGGCTTTAGGGTTTGTGGTTTAAGGTTTAGGTTGTAGGGTTTAGGGTTTAGGGTTTATGTTTTGGGTTTAGGGTTTAGGATTTAGGGTTTAGGGTTTAGGATTTAGGATTTAGGGTTTGTAGTTTCGGGTTTATGGTTTATGGTTTGGGGTTGAGAGTTTAGGGTTTAGGGTTTATTGTTTAAGGTTTAGGGTTTATGGTTTAGGGTTTAGGCTTTAGTGTTTGGGGTTTAGGATTTAGGCTTTAGGATTTGTGGTTTAAGGTTTAGGGTGTAGGGTTTAGGGTTTAAGTTTATGGTTAGGGGTTGAGGGTTTATGGTGTAGGTTTAGGGTTTATGATTTAGGGTTTAGGGTTTAGGTTTTAGGGTTTGTGGTTTAGGGTTTAGTGTTTTAGTATTTAGGATTTAGGGTTTAGGCTTTAGACTTAAGGGTTTCTAGTTTAGGGTGTATGGTGTAGGGTTTAGTGTTTATGGTTTGGGGTTTATGGTTTATGGTTTACGTTTTAGGCTTTAGGGTTTGTGGTTTAGGGTTTAGGATTTAGGCTTTAGGGTTTGTAGTTTGAGATTTATGGTGTAGGGTTTAGAGTTTAGGGTTTATGGTTTAGGGTTGAGGGTTATTGTTTAGGGTTTAGGCTTTGGGGTTTATGTGTTAGGGTTTAAGGTGTAGGGTTTATGGTTTATGGTTTATGGTTTAGTGTTTAGGGTTTTGTGTTTGGGCTTTAGGGTTTAAGGTTTATGGTTTAATGTTTAGGGTCTAGGGTGTTGGGTTTAGGTTCTAGGGTGTAGGGTTTAGGGTTTATGATTTATGGTTTGGGGTTTAGGGTTTATGGTTTAGGGTTTAGGCTTTAGTGTTTATGGTTTAGGGTTTAAGGTATAGCGTTTAGGGTTTAGGATTTATGTTTTGGGGTTGAGGGTTTAGGGTTTAGGGTTTATGATTTATAGTTTAGGGTTTAGGCTTTAGGATTCATGGTTTATGGTTTTGGGTATAGGGTTTATTGTTTATGGTTCGTGGTTGAGGATTTATGGTTTAGGGTTTAGGCTTTAGGTTTTGTGGTTTAAGGTTTAGGGTTTATGGTTTAGGGTTTTGTGTTTAGCGTTTATGGTTTGGGGTTTAGGGTTTATGGTTTAGGGTTTAGGGTTTAGGATTTAGGGTTTGTGGTTTCAGGTTTAGGGTTTATGGTTTGGGGTTGAGGGTTTATGGTTTAAGGTTTAGGGTTTATAGTTTAGGGTTTATGCATGTTTGTGGTTTAGGGTTTATGGTTTAGGGTTTAGGCTTTTGTGTTTGGGGTTTAGGATTTAGGCTTTAGGGTTTGTGGTTTAAGGTTTAGGGTGTATGGTTTAGGGTTTAAGTTTATGGTTTGGGGGTGAGGGTTTATGGTGTAGGGTTTAGGATTTATGCTTTAGGGTTTAGGGTTTATGCTTTAGGGTTTAAGGTTTAGGGTTTGTGGGTTAGGGTTTAGTGTTTTAGTATTTAGGATTTAGGGTTTAGGCTTTAGGCTTAAGGGTTTCTGGTTTAGGGTGTATGGTTTAGGGATTAGTGTTTATGGTTTCTGGTTGAGGGTTTATGGTTTACGGTTTAGGCTTTAGGGTTTGTGGTTTAGGGTTTAGGGTTTAGGGTTTATAGTTTGCGGTTGAGGGTTTATTGTTTAAGGTTTAGGGTTTATAGTTTAGGGTTTATGCGTGTTTTGGTTTGGGGTTTAGGGTTTAGGATTTAGTCTTTAGAGTTTAGAGTTTTGTGTTTGGGCTTTAGGGTTTATGGTTTAGGGTTTAGTGTTTAGGGTTTATGGTTTATGGTTTAGGGTTTATGGTTTAGGGTCTAGGGTGTAGGGTTTAGAGTTTATGGTTTATGGTTTGGGGTTGAGTGTTTATCGTTTAGGGTTTAGGGTTTAGGCTTTAGGCTTTAGGGTTTATGGTTTATGGTTTATGGTTTATGGTTTGGGGTTGTTAGTTTATGGTTTAGGCTTTAGGCTTTAGGGTTTGTGGTTTAGGGTTTAGGGTGTAGCGTTTGGGGTTTAGGGTTGAGGGTTTATGGTTTAGGGATTAGGCTTTAGTGTTTGTGGTTTAGGGTTTATGGTTTGGTGTTGAAGGTTTATGGTTTAGGGTTTATGGTTTATAGTTTAGGGTGTAGCCATGTTTGTGGTTTAGGGTTAAGGCTTTAGTGATTAGGCTTTAGGCTTTACAGTTAAAGGTTTAGGGTTTAGGGTTTATGGTTTATGGTTTAGGGTTTAGGCTTTAGTGTTTATAGTTTTAGTGCTTGGAGTTTATGGTTTAGGGTTTATGCTTTAGGGTTTAGGGTTTATGGTTTAGGGTTTTGGGTTAGGGGTTTAGGGTTTAGGGTTTATTGTTTATGGTTCGGGGTTGAGGGTTTATGGTTTAGGGTTTAGGCATTAGGGTTTGTGGTTTAAGGTTTAGGGTATAAGGTTTATGGTTTAAGGTTTATGGTTTGGGGTTGAGGGTTTATGGCTTAGGGTTTATGCTTTAGGGCTTCTGGTTTAGGGTTTAGGGTTTAGGATTTAGGGTTTATGATTTAGGGTTGATGGGCTAGGGTTTGGGGTTTAGGGTTCATACTTTTAGGGTTTAGGGTTTATGGTTTAGACTTTACGGTTTATAGTTTAGAGTGTAGTGTTTATTGTTTAGTGTTTAGGATTTAGGGTTTAGGCTTTAGGCTTTAGTGTTTGTGGTTTAAGGTTAAAGGTGTAGGGTTTATTGTTTAGCGTTTATGGTTTGGGGTTTAGGATTTATGGTTTAAGGTTTAGGATTTAGGGTTTGTGGTTTCGGGTTTGGGTTTATGGTTTGGGGTTGAGGGTTTATGGTTTGGGGTTGAGGGTTTATAGTTTTGGGTTTAGGCATGTTTATGGTTTATGGTTTATGGTTTAGCGTTTAGGCTTTAGTGTTTGGGGTATAGGATTTATGCTTTAGGGTTTGTGGTTTAAGGTTTAGAGTGTAGGGTTTAGGGTTTAAGTTTATGGTTTGGGGTTGAGGCTTTATGGTGTAGGGTTCAGGGTTTATGCTTTAGGGTTTAGGGTTTATGCTTTAGGGTTTGTGGTTTAGGGTTTAGTGTTTTAGTATTTAGGATTTAGGGTTTAGGCTTTAGGCTTTAGGCTTAAGGGTTTCTGGTTTAGGGTGTAGGGTTTAGGGTTTAGTGTTTATGGTTTGGGGTTGAGGGTTTATGGTTTACGGTTTAGGCTTTAGGGTTTGTGGTTTAGGGTTTAGGCTTTAGGCTTTAGGGTTTGTAGTGTAAGGTTTAGGGTGTAGGGTTTATGGTTTGGGGTTTATGGTTTGGGGTTGAGGGTTTATGGTTAAGGATTTAGGCTTTAGGGTTTATGGTTTAAGGTTTAGAGTGTAGGGTTTATGGTTTAGGGTTTATGGTATATGGTTTGAGGTTGATCGTTTAGGGTTTAGGGTTTATGGTTTAGGCTTTATGCTTTAGTATTTAGGGTTTTGTGTTTGCTTTAGGGTTTAGGGTTTAGGGTTTAAAGTTTAAGGTCTAGGGTGTAGGATTTAGGGTCTAGTGCATAGGGTTTAGGGTTTATGGTTTGTGGTTTAGGGTTTTTGGTTTAGGGTTTACGGTTTGGGGGTGAGGGTTTAGGGTTTAGGTTTTAGGGTTTGTGGTTTTGGGTTTATGGTGTAGCGTTTAAGGTTTAGTGTTTATGGTTTGGGGTTGAGGGTGTATGGTTTAC
Organism: Arachis ipaensis; assembly: GCF_000816755.2. Taxonomy (NCBI): domain Eukaryota; kingdom Viridiplantae; phylum Streptophyta; class Magnoliopsida; order Fabales; family Fabaceae; genus Arachis; species Arachis ipaensis. The sequence goes on from NC_029793.2 coordinate 64,456,185, forward strand.
CGTTTAGGGTTTATAGTTTAGGGTTTAGGCTTTAGGATTCATGGTTTATGGTTTAGGGTGTATGGTTTATTGTTTATGGTTCAGGGTTGAGGGTTTATGGTTTAGGGTTTAAGCTTTAGGGTTTGTGGTTTAAGGTTTATGGTGTAGGTTTTAGGGTTTAAGGTTTATGTTTTGTGGTTTAGGGTTTAGGGTTTAAGATTTAGGGTTTGTGGTTTCGGGTTTAGGGTTTATGGTTTGGGGTTAAGGGTTTATTGTTTAAGGTTTATGGTTTATAGTTTAGGGTTTAGGCTTGTTTGTGGTTTAGGTTTTATGGTTTAGGGTTTAGGCTTTAGTGTTTGGGGTTTAGGATTTAGGCTTTAGGGTTTGTGGTTTAAGGTTTAGGGTGTAGGGTTTAGGGTTTAAGTTTATGGTTAGGGGTTGAGGGTTTATGGTGTAGGTTTAGGGTTTAGGGTTAATGGTTTAGGGTTAATGGTTTAGGGTTTGGGCTTTAGGCTTTAGGGTTTGTGGTTTAGGGTTTAGTGTTTTAGTATTTAGGATTTAGGGTTTAGGCTTTAGGCTTAAGGGTTTCTGGTTTATGGTGTAGGGTTTAGGGTTTACTGTTTATGGTTTGGGGTTTAGGGTTTATAGTTTATGTTTTAGGCTTTAGGGTTTGTGGTTTAGGGTTTAGGGTTTAGGCTTTAGGGTTTGTAGTTTAAGGTTTAGTGTAGGATTTAGAGTTTATGGTTTATGGTTTAGGGTTTAGGCTTTAGGGTTTATGTTTTAGGGCTTAAGGTGTAGGGTTTATGTTTTAGGGTTTATGCTTTAGTGTTTAGGGTTTTGTGTTTGGGCTTTAGGGTTATTGTTTATGGTTTAATGTTTAGGGTCTAGGGTGTAGGGTTTAGGGTCTAGGGTGTAGGGTTTAGGGTTTATGATTTATGGTTTGGGGTTTAGGGTTTATGGTTTAGGGTTTACGGTTTGGGGGTGACGGTTTATGGTTTAGGTTTTAGGCTTTAGGGTTTGTGGTTTGTGGTTTAGGGATTAGTGTGTAGCGTTTAGGGTTTAGTGTTTATGTTTTGGGGTTGAGGGTTTAGGGTTTAGGGTTTAGGATTTATAGTTTAGGGTTTAGGCTTTAGGATTCATGGTTTATGGTTTTGGGTATAGGGTTTATTGTTTATGGTTCGTGGTTGAGGGTTTATGGTTTAGGGTTTAGGCTTTCGGGTTTGTGGTTTAAGGTTTAGGGTTTATGGTTTAGGGTTTAGTGTTTAGCGTTTATGGTTTTGGGTTTAGGGTTTATGGTTTAGGGTTTATGATTTAGGGTTTGTGGTTTCGGGTTTAGGGTTTATGGTTTGGGGTTGAGGGTTTATGGTTTAAGGTTTGGGGTTTATAGTTTAGGGTTTAGGCATGTTTGTGGTTTAGGGTTTATGGTTTAGGGTTTATGCTTTTGTGTTGGGGTTTAGGATTTAGGCTTTAGGGTTTGTGGTTTAAGGTTTAGGGTGTAGGGTTTAGGGTTTAAGTTTATGGTTTGGGGGTGAGTGTTTATGGTGTAGGGTTTAGGATTTATGCTTTAGGGTTTAGGGTTTATGCTTTAGGGTTTGTGGGTTAGGGTTTAGTGTTTTAGTATTTAGGATTTAGGGTTTAGGCTTTAGGCTTAAGGGTTTCTGGTTTAGGGTGTATGGTTTAGGGATTAGTGTTTATGGTTTGTGGTTGAGGGTTTATGGTTTACGGTTTAGGTTTTAAGGTTTGTGGTTTAGGGTTTAGGGTTTATGGTTTATAGTTTGCAATTGTGGGTTTATTGTTTAAGGTTTAGGGTTTATAGTTTAGGGTTTATGCGTGTTTTTGGTTTAGGGTTTAGGGTTTAGGATTTAGTCTTTAGAGTTTAGAGTTTTGTGTTTGGGCTTTAGGGTTTATGGTTTAGGGTTTAGTGTTTAGGGTTTATAGTTTATGGTTTAGGGTTTATGGTTTAGGGTCTAGGGTGTAGGGTTTATGGTTTATGGTTTGGGGTTGAGTGTTTATCGTTTAGGGTTTAGGGTTTGGGGTTTAGGCTTTAGGGTTTGTGGTTTATGGTTTATGGTTTATGGTTTGGGGTTAGAGGTTTATGGTTTAGGCTTTAGGCTTTAGGGTTTGTGGTTTAGAGTTTAGGGTGTAGCGTTTGGGGTTTAGGGTTGAGGGTTTATGGTTTAGGTTTTAAGCTTTAGGGTTTATGGTTTTAGGTTAGGCTGTAGTGTTTTGGGTTTAGGGTTTATAGTTTGGGGTTGAGGGTTTATTGTTTAAGATTTAGGCTTTAGGCTTTAGGGTTTGTCGTTTAGGGTTTAGGATTTATGGTTTAGGGTTTAGGGTTTAGGGTTTATGGTTTGGGGTTGATGGTTTATGGTTTATGGTTTATGCTTTAGGGTTTAGGATTTAGGGATTATGCTTTAGGGTTTAGGGTTTATGGTTTAGGGTTTAGGGTTTAGGGTTTAGGCTTTTGGGTTTGTGGTTTAGGGTTTAGTGTTTAGGGTTTAGGATTTAGGGTTCAAGCGTTATGCTTTAGGGTTTGTGGGTTAGGGTTAAGGGTTTAGGGTTTATGGTTTGGGGTTGTGGGTTTATGGTTTAGGGTTTAGGCTTTAGGGTTTAGGGTTTGTGGTTTAGGGTTTAGATTTATGGTTTGGGGTTTAGGGTTTATGGTTTAACGTTTATGGTTTATAGTTTATGGTTTAGGATTTATAGTTTGGGGTTGAGGGTTTATGGATTTGGGTTTAGGCTTTATGGTTTCTGGTTTATGGTTTAGGGTGTAGTTTTTAGGGTTTAGGGTTTAGGGTTTGGGATTGAGTGTTTATGGTTTAGGGTTTAGGGTTTATAGTTTAGTGTTTATGGTTTAGGATTTATGTTTTATGGTTTAGGGTGCAGGGTTTAGGGTTTATTGTTTGGTGTTTAGGGTTTAGGGTTTATTGTTTTTGCTTTAAGGTTTGTGGTTTATGGTTTATGGTATATGGTTTAGGGTTTAGGGTTTATGGTTTGGGTTTGAGGGTTTATGGTTTATGGTTTATGGTTTAGGGTTGAGGGGTTAGGGTTTAGGGTTTATGGTTTATGCTTTAGGGTATAGGGTTTATGGCTAGCCTTTAGGGTTTATGGTTTATGGTTTAGTGTTTAGGGTTTAGGCTTTAGGCTTTAGGGTATGTGGTTTAGTGTTAAAAGTGTAAGGTATATAGTTTATGGTTTATGGTTTAGGGTTTAGGGTTTATGGTTTAGGGTTTAGGATTTAGGATTTAAGATTTAGGGGTTATGGTTTCGGGTTTATGGTTTATGGTGTATGATTTAGGGTTTATAGTTTATGGTTTGGGATTGAGGGTTTATGATTTAGGGTTTATGGTTTGGGATTTAGGGTTTATGGTTTATGGTTTGTGGTTTAGGGTTTATGGTGTAGCATTTAGGGTTTATGGTTTATGGTTTGGCGTTGATGGTTTATGGTTTAGGGTTTATAGTCTAGGGTTTTGGCTTTAGGGTTTGTGTTTTATGGTTTGGGGTGTAAGGTTTATAGTTTATGGTTTGGGGTTGAGGGTTTAGACTTTAGGCTTTAGGGTTTACGGTTTAAGGTTTAGGGTGTAGGGTTTAGTGTTTAGGGTTTACGGTTTGGGGTTGATGGTTTAGGATTTAGGGTTTATGGTTTAGGGTTTTTGGTTTGGGATTGAGGGATTAGAGTTTAGGGTTTAGGCTTTGGTTTTTGTGTTTTAGGCTTTAGTGTTTAGGGTTTAGGATTTAGGGTTTAGGCTTTATGCTTTAGGGTTTGTGGTTTAGAGTTAAAGGTGTAGGGTTTAGGGTTTAGTGTTTATTTGTTATGGTTTAAGGATTTAGGGTTTATGGTTTAGGGTTTAGGGTTTATAGTTTGGGGTTTAGGGTTTATGGTTTATGGTTTAGGGTTTAGGGTTTGTGGTTTCATGTTTAGGGTGTAGGGTTTTGGGTTTAGGGTTTATGGTTTAGGGTTTAGGGTTTGCCGTTTAGGGTTTATGGTTTAGGATTGATGATTTAGGGTTTATGGTTTAGGGTTGATGGTTTATTGGTTATGGTTATGCTTTAGGGTTTAGGGTTTAGGGATTATGCGTTAGGGTTTATGGTTTAGGGTTTAGGGTTTAGGCATTTGGGTTCGTGTTTTTGGGTTTAGTGTTTAGGGTTTAGGATTTAGGGTTCAAGCTTTAAGCTTTAGGGTTTGTGGTTTAGGGTTAAAGGTGTAGCGTTTAGGGTCTAGGGTTTATTATTTATGGTTTAAGGATTTAGGGTTTGTGGTTTTGGATTTAGGGTTTGTGGTTTGGGGTTTAGGGTTTATGGTTTGGGGTTTAGGGTTTATGCTTTAGGGTTTCTGGTTACATGTTTAGGGTGTAGGGTTTTGGGTTTAGGGTTTATAGTTTGGGGTTTAAGATTTAGGCTTTAGGGTTTGTCGTTTAGGGTTTAGGGTTTATGATTTATGATTTAGGGTTTATGGTTTGGGCTTGATGGTTTATGGATTATGGTTTATGCGTTAGGGTTTAGGGTTTAGGGATTATGCATTAGGGTTTATGGTTTAGGGTTTAGAGTTTAGGCTTTTGGGTTCGTATTTTAGGGTTTAGTGTTTAGGGTTTAAGATTTAGGGTTCAAGCTTTATGCTTTAGGGTTTGTGGTTTTGGGTTAAGCTTGTAGGGTATAGGGTTTAGGGTTTATGGTTTGGGGTTGCGAGTTTATGGTTTAGGGTTTAGGCTTTACGGTTTATAGTGTATGGTTTGGGGTTTAGGGTTTATGGTTTAGAGATTATGGTTTGGGAATAAGGGTTTATGGTTTAGGGTTTAGGGTTTATGATTTGGCGTTGAGGGTTTATGGTTTAGAGTATAGGGTTTATAGTCTAGGGTTTAGGCTTTAGGGTTTGTGGTTTATAGTTTGGGGTGAAGGGTTTAGGGTTTATGGTTTGGGGTTTAGGCTTTAGGCTTTAGGCTTTAGGGTTTGTGGTTTAAAGTTTTGGGTGTAGGGTGTAGGGTTTAGGGTTTCGGATTTATGGCTTGGGGTTAATTGCTTTTAGTTTAGGGTTTACACTTTAGGGTTTGTGGTTTTTGGTTTATGGTGTAGGGTTCAGGGTTTAGGGTTTAGGGTTTATGGTTTGGCGTTGAGGGGTTAGGGTTTAGGGTTTATGGTTTGGCGTTGAGGGGTTAGGCTTTAGGCTTTAGGCTTTAGGGTTTGTGGTTTAGGGTTAAAGGTTTAGGGTTTATGGTTTAAGGTTTATAGTTTGGGGTTTAAGGTTTAGGTGTTAGGGTTTATGCTTTAGGGTTTCTGGTTTATGGTTTAGGGTTTAGGATTTAGGATTTAAGATTTAGGGTTTAGGGTTTAAGGTCTAGGGTGTAGGGTTTAGGGTTTATAGGTTATGGTTTGGGGTTGAGGGTTTATGGTTTAGAGATTATGGTTTGGGTTAAGGGTTTATGGTTTAGGTTTAGGGTTTAGCATTTCGGGTGTAGCGTTTAGGGTTTATGGTTTATGGTTTATGGTTTGGCGTTGAGGGTTTATGGTTTATGGTTTAGGGTTTATAGTCTAGGGTTTAGGTTTTAGGGTTTGTGGTTTATGGTTTGGGGTGAAGGGTTTAGGGTTTATGGTTTAGGATTTAGGCTTTAGGTTTAGGCTTTAGGCTTTAGGATTTGTGGTTTAAGGTTTGGGGTGTAGGGTTTAGGGTTTCGGATTTATGGCTTGGGGTTGATGGTTTTTGGTTTAGGGTTTAGACTTCAGGGTTTGTGGTTTATGGTTTAGGGTGTAGGGTTTAGGGTTTAAGGTTTAGGGTTCATGGTTTGGCATTGAGGGGTTAGGGTTTTGGGTTTATTTTTTGGTGTTGAGGGGTTAGGGTTTAGGGTTTAGGGTTTGTGGTTTAGGGTTAAAGGTGTAGGGTTTAGGGTTTATGGTTTATGGTTTATAGTTTGGGGTTTAGGGTGTATTCTTTAGTGTTTAAGGATTTAGGGTTTGTGGTTTGGGGTTTAGGGTTTATAGTTTGGGGTTTATGGTTTATGGTTTAGGGTTTAAGCTTTAGGGTTTGTGGTTTCATGTTTAGGGTGTACGATTTTTGGTTTAGGGTTTATGGTTTGTGGTTGAGGGTTTATGGTTTCAGATTTTGGCTTTAGGGTTTGTCGTTTAGGGTTTTGGGTTTATGGTTTAGGGTTTATGGTTCGGGGTTGATGGTTTATGGTTTATGGTTTATGCTTTAGGGTTTAGTGTTTAGGGATTATGCTTTAGGTTTTATGGTTTAGGGTTTAGGGTTTAGGCTTTTGGGTTCGTGGTTTAGGATTTAGTGTTTAGGGTTTAGGATTTAGCGTTCAAGCTTTATGCTTTAGGGTTTGTGGTTTAAGGTTAAGGGTGTAGGATTTAGGGTTTAGGGTTTATGGTTTGGGGTTGCGGGTTTATGGTTTAGTGTTTAGGCTTTAGGGTTTGTGGTGTAGGGTTTAGATTTATGGTTTGGGGTTGAGGGTTTAGGGTTTAACGTTTATGGTTTATAGTTTATGTTTAGGCATGTTTGTGGTTGATGGTTTAGGGTTTAAGGTTTAGGGTTTATGCTTTAGGGTTTGTGGTTTAGGGTTTAGGGTTTAGGATTTAGGGTTTAGAGTTTAGGCTTTAGGGTTTAGGGTTTAGTGTTTGTGCTTTAGGGTTTTTGGTTTATGGTTTAGGGTTTAGGATTTAGGATTTAAGATTTAGGGTTTATGGTTTAGGCTTTAGGGTCTAAGGTGTAGGGTTTAGGGTTTATAGTTTGGGGTTGAGGGTTTATGGTTTAGAGATTATGGTTTGGTGTTGAGGGTTTATGGTTTAGGGTTTAGGGTTTAGGATTTAGGGTGTAGCGTTTAGGCTTTTGGGTTTATGGTTTGGCGTTGAGGGTTTATGGTTAAGGATTTAGGGTTTATAGTATAGGGTTTAGGCTTTGGGGTTTGTGGTTTATGGTTTGGAGTGAAGGGTTTAGGTTTTATAGTTTGGTGTTTAAGGTTTAGGCTTTAGGCTTTAGGCTTTAGGGTTTGTGGTTTAAGGTTTGGGGTGTAGGGTTTAGGGTTTAGGAATTATGGCTTGGGGTTGATAGTTTTTGGTTTAGGGTTTTGGCTTTAGGGTTTGTGGTTTATTGTTTAAGGTGTAAGGTTTAGGGTTTATAGTTTAGGGCTTATGGTTTGGCGTTGATGGGTTAGGGTTTAGGGTTTATGGTTTAGCATTGAGGGGTTAGGGTTTAGGCTTTAAGCTTTAGGGTTTGTGGTTTAGGGTTAAAGGTGTATAGATTAGGGTTTAGGGTTTATGGTTTGGGGTTGAGGGTTTATGGTTTATGGTTTTAGGCTTTATGGTTTTTGATTTAGCGTTCAGGGTTTATGGTTTGGGTTGAGGGTTTATGGTTTAGGGTTTAGGTTTTATGGTTTATTGTTATAGGTTTAGGGTGTAAGGTTTACGGTTTAGAATTTAGGGTTTATGGTTTAGGGTTGAGGGTTTATGCTTTAGGGTGTATGGTTTATGATTTGGGGTTGAGTGTTTAGGATTTAGGGTTTATGCTTTAGGGTTTATGGTTTATGGTTTAGGGTTTATGATTTATGCTTTAGGGTTTATGGTTTAGGGTTTAGGGTTTATAGTTTATGGTTTGAGGTTGAGGGTTTATGGTTTATGGTTTAGGGTTTAGGGTTTGGCGTTGAAGGTTTATGGTTTAAGGTTTAGGCTTTAGGGTTTGTGGTTTATGGTTTGGGGTGTAGGGTTTAGGATTTATGGTTTGGGATTGAAGGTTTATGGTTTAGGGTTTAAGCTTTAGGGTTTCTGGTTTAAGGTTTAGGGTATAGGGTTTAGGGTGTAGGATTTAGGGATTACAGTTTAGGTTTAGGGTTTAGGGTTTAGGGTTTAGGGTTTCTGGTTTAAGGTTTAGTGTTTATGGTTTAGGATTTAGGGTTTAGGCTTTAGGTTTTAGGATTTGTGATTTAGGGTTAAAGGTATAGGGATTAGGGTTTAGGGTTTATGGTTTGGGTTTGAGGGTTTATAGTTTATGGTTTAAGGCTTTATGGTTTTTGATTTGGGGTTGAGGGTTTATTGTTTGGGGTTGAGGGTTTATGGTTTAGGTTTTATGCTTTAGGGTTTGTGGTTTTAGGTTTAGGGTGTAGGGTTTAGGGTTTAGCATTTAGTGTTTATGGTTTGGGGTTTAGGGTTTATGGTTTAGGATTTAGGCTTTAGAATTTGTGGTTTAGGGTTTAGGGTTTAGGCTTTAGTGTTTATGGTTTAGGGTTTAGTGTTTGGGCTTTATGGTTTCTGATTTAGGGTTTAGGACTTAGGGTTTAGGGTTTAAGGTTTAAGGTTTAGGGTTTAGGGTTTATGGTTTAGAGTTTATGGTCTAGGGTGTATGGTTTAGGGTTTAGGGTTTAGGGTTTATGGTTTATGGTTTGGGATTGAGGGTTTATGGTTTAGGGTTTATGGTTTGGGGTTGACAGTTTACGGTTTAGGGTTTAGCTTTTAGAATTTGTGGTTTATGGTTTAGGGTGTCTCGTTTAGGGTTTAGGGTTTATGGTTTGGGGTTGAGGGTTTATGGTTTATGGTTTAGGGATTATAGTTTAGCGTTTAGGCTTTAGGTTTGTGGTTTAAGGTTTACGATGTAGGGTTTTGGGTTTAGGGTGTAGGGTTTAGGGTTTATGGTTTGGGGTTGAGGGTTTATGGTTTAGAGATTATGGTTTGGTGTTGAGGGTTTATGGTTTAGGGTTTAGGGTTTAGGATTTAGGGTTTATGGTTTGGGGTTGAGGGGTTATGGTTTATGGTTTAGGGATTATAGTTTAGCGTTTAGGCTTTAGGTTTGTGGTTTAAGGTTTACGATGTAGGGTTTTGGGTTTAGGGTGTAGGGTTTAGGGCTTATGGTTTGGGGTTGAGGGTTTATGGTTTAGAGATTATGGTTTGGTGTTGAGGGTTTATGGTTTAGGGTTTAGGGTTTAGGATTTAGGGTTTATGGTTTGGGGTTGAGGGGTTATGGTTTATGGTTTAGGGATTATAGTTTAGCGTTTAGGCTTTAGGTTTGTGGTTTAAGGTTTACGATGTAGGGTTTTGGGTTTAGGGTGTAGGGTTTAGGGCTTATGGTTTGGGGTTGAGGGTTTATGGTTTAGAGATTATGGTTTGGTGTTGAGGGTTTATGGTTTAGGGTTTAGGGTTTAGGATTTAGGGTTTATGGTTTGGGGTTGAGGGGTTATGGTTTATGGTTTAGGGATTATAGTTTAGCGTTTAGGCTTTAGGTTTGTGGTTTAAGGTTTACGATGTAGGGTTTTGGGTTTAGGGTGTAGGGTTTAGGGCTTATGGTTTGGGGTTGAGGGTTTATGGTTTAGAGATTATGGTTTGGTGTTGAGGGTTTATGGTTTAGGGTTTAGGGTTTAGGATTTAGGGTTTATGGTTTGGGGTTGAGGGGTTATGGTTTATGGTTTAGGGATTATAGTTTAGCGTTTAGGCTTTAGGTTTGTGGTTTAAGGTTTACGATGTAGGGTTTTGGGTTTAGGGTGTAGGGTTTAGGGCTTATGGTTTGGGGTTGAGGGTTTATGGTTTAGAGATTATGGTTTGGTGTTGAGGGTTTATGGTTTAGGGTTTAGGGTTTAGGATTTAGGGTTTATGGTTTGGGGTTGAGGGGTTATGGTTTATGGTTTAGGGATTATAGTTTAGCGTTTAGGCTTTAGGTTTGTGGTTTAAGGTTTACGATGTAGGGTTTTGGGTTTAGGGTGTAGGGTTTAGGGCTTATGGTTTGGGGTTGAGGGTTTATGGTTTAGAGATTATGGTTTGGTGTTGAGGGTTTATGGTTTAGGGTTTAGGGTTTAGGATTTAGGGTTTATGGTTTGGGGTTGAGGGGTTATGGTTTATGGTTTAGGGATTATAGTTTAGCGTTTAGGCTTTAGGTTTGTGGTTTAAGGTTTACGATGTAGGGTTTTGGGTTTAGGGTGTAGGGTTTAGGGCTTATGGTTTGGGGTTGAGGGTTTATGGTTTAGAGATTATGGTTTGGTGTTGAGGGTTTATGGTTTAGGGTTTAGGGTTTAGGATTTAGGGTTTATGGTTTGGGGTTGAGGGGTTATGGTTTATGGTTTAGGGATTATAGTTTAGCGTTTAGGCTTTAGGTTTGTGGTTTAAGGTTTACGATGTAGGGTTTTGGGTTTAGGGTGTAGGGTTTAGGGCTTATGGTTTGGGGTTGAGGGTTTATGGTTTAGAGATTATGGTTTGGTGTTGAGGGTTTATGGTTTAGGGTTTAGGGTTTAGGATTTAGGGTTTATGGTTTGGGGTTGAGGGGTTATGGTTTATGGTTTAGGGATTATAGTTTAGCGTTTAGGCTTTAGGTTTGTGGTTTAAGGTTTACGATGTAGGGTTTTGGGTTTAGGGTGTAGGGTTTAGGGCTTATGGTTTGGGGTTGAGGGTTTATGGTTTATGGTTTAGGGATTATAGTTTAGCGTTTAGGCTTTAGGTTTGTGGTTTTAGGTTTACGATGTAGGGTTTTGGATTTAGGGTTTATGGTTTGGGGTTGAGGGTTTATGGTTTAGCTAGGCTTTAGGGTTTTTGGTTTAAGGTTTAGGGTGTAGGGTTTTGGGTTTAGGGTTTATGGTTTATAGTTGAGGGTTTATGCTTTAGGATTTAGGCTTTAAGATTTGTGGTTTAGGCTTTAGGGTATAAGGTTTAGGGTTTAGGGTTTAGGATTTATGGTTTGGGTTTAGGGACTAGGGTTTATGGTTTATGCTTTAGGGTATAGGGTTTAGGCTTCAAGGTTTTTGGTTTAAAGTTTAGTGTTTAGGGTTTAGGATTTAGGGTTTATGGTTTGGCTTTGAGGGTTTATAGTTTAGGGTTTAGGGTTTATAGTCTAGGGTTTATGCTTTAGGGTTTGTGGTTTATGGTTTGGGGTGAAGGGTTTACGGTTTATGGTTTTGGGTTGAGGGTTTAGGCTTTAGACTTTAGGGTTTAGGGTTTGTGGTTTAAGGTTTAGGGTGTTGGGTTTATGGTTTAGGGTTTATGGCTTGGGGTTGATGGTTTATGGTTTAGGCTTTAGGCTTTAGGTTTTGTGGTTTATGGTTTAGGGTGTAGGGTTTTGGGTTTATGGTTTAGAGTTTATGGTTTGGGGTTGAGGGGTTAGTGTTTAAGGTTTAGGGTTTTTTGCTTTAGGGTTTATGGTTTATGGTTTAGGGTTTAGGGTTTGTGGTTTAGGGTTTATTGTTTAGGGTTTAGGATTTAGGGTTTAGGCTTTAGGCTTTAGGGTTTGTGGTTTATGGTTAAAGGTACGGTTTAGGGTTTAGGGTTTATGATTTGGGGTTGAGGGTTTATGGTTCAGGGTTTAAGGCTTTATGGTTTGTGCTTTAGGATTTAGGGTTTATGGTTTGGGGTTGAGGGTTTATGGTTTAGGGTTTAGGATTTAGGGTTTGTGGTTTCAGGTTTAGGGTGTAGGGTTTAGGGTTGAGGGTTTTTGGTTTGGGGTTGAAGGCTTATGGTATATGATTTAGGCTTTAGGGTTTGTGTTTAGGGTTTAGGGTTTAATGTTGAGGGTTTAGAGTTTACACTTTAGGGTTTAGGGTTTAGAGTTTGTGCTTTAGGGTTTCTGGTTTAGGGTTTAGTGTTTAGGATTTAGGATTTAAGATTTAGGGTTTTGGGTTTAGGTTTAGGGTCTAGTGTTTATGGTTTAGGGTTTATAGTTTATGGTTTGGTGTTGAGGGTTTATGGTTTAGGGCTTATGATTTGTGGCTCAGGGTTTATGGTTTAGGGTTTAGGGTTTAGGGTGTAGCATTTAGGGTTTATAGTGTAGCAATTAGGGTTTAGGGTTTGGCGTTGAAGGTTTATGGTTTAGGGTTTATGGTTTATAGTCTAGGGTTTAGGTTTTAGGTTTTGTGGTTTATGGTTTGGGGTTGAGGGTTTATGGTTTAGGTTTTATGCCTTAGGGTTTGTGGTTTCAGGTTTAGGGTGTAGGGTTTAGGGTTTAGGGTTTAGCATTTAGGGTTTATGGTTTGGGGTTTAGGGTTTATGGTTTAGGATTTAGGCTTTAGAGTTTGTGGTTTAGGGTTTAGGGTTTATGGTTTATGGTTTAGGGATTATAGTTTAGCGTTTAGGCTTTAGGTTTGTGGTTTATGGTTTACGATGTAGGGTTTTGGGTTTAGGGTGTAGGGTTTAGGGTTTATGGTTTGGGGTTGAGGGTTTATGGTTTAGCTAGGCTTTAGGGTTTTTGGTTTAAGGTTTAGGGTGTAGGGTTTTGGGTTTAGGGTTTATGGTTTATGGTTGAGGGTTTATGCTTTAGCATTTAGGCTTTAAGGTTTGTGGTTTTGGCTTTAGGGTATAAGGTTTAGGATTTAGGGTTTATGGTTTAGGGTTTATTCTTTAGGGTATAGGGTTTAGGCTTCAAGGTTTGTGGTTTAAACTTTAGTGTTTAGGGTTTAGGATTTAGGGTTTATGGTTTGGCATTGAGTGTTTATAGTTTAGGGTTTCGGGTTTATAGTCTAGGGTTTAGGCTTTAGGGTTTGTGGTTTATGGTTTGGGGTGAAGGGTTTACGGTTTATGGTTTTGGGTTAAGGGTTTAGGCTTTACGCTTTAGGCTTTAGGGTTTGTGGTTTAAGATTTAGGGTGTTGGGTTTATGGTTTAGGGTTTATGGCTTGGGGTTGATGGTTTATGGTTTAAGCTTTAGCCTTTAGGGTTGAGGGTTTATAGTTCAGGGTTTAAGGCTTTATGGTTTGTGCTTTAGGATTTAGGATTTATGGTTTGGGGTTGAGGGTTTATGGTTTAGGGTTTATGGTTTCAGGTTTAGGGTGTTGGGTTTAGGGTTTAGGGTTTAGGGTTTATGGTTTGGGGTTGAAGGCTTATGGTATAGGATTTAGGATTTAGGGTTTAGGGTTTAGGGTTTAGGGTTTAGGGTTTGGCGTTGAAGGTTTATGGTTTAGGGTTTATGGTTTATAGTCTAGGGTTTAGGTTTTAGGTTTTGTGGTTTATGGTTTGGGGTGTAGGGTTAAGGGTTTATGGTTTGGGGTTGAAGGTTTATGGTTTAGGGTTTAGGCTTTAGGGTTTCTGGTTTATGGTTTAGGGTATAGGGTTTACGATTTAGGTTTAGGGTTTATGGTTTGGGATTTAGGGTTTAGGGTTTATGCTTTAGGGTTTAGGCTTTAGGGTTTGTGGTTTATGGTTTATGGTTTAGTGTTTAGGGTTTAGGATTTAGGGTTTAGGCTTTAGGTTTTAGGGTTTGTCGTTTAGGGTTAAAGGTGTATGGATTAGGGTTTAGGGTTTATGGTTTGGGTTTGAGGGTTTATGGTTTATGGTTTAATGCTTTATTGTTTGTGATTTGGGGTTGAGGGTTTATGGTTTAGGTTTTATGCCTTTATGGTTGTGGTTTAGGGTTTAGGGTTTATGGTTTATGGTTTAATGCTTTATTGTTTGTGATTTGGGGTTGAGGGTTTATGGTTTAGGTTTTATGCCTTAGGGTTTGTGGTTTCAGGTTTAGAGTGTAGGGTTTAGGGTTTAGCATTTAGGGTTTATGGTTTATGGTTTGGGGTTTAGGGTTTATGGTTTAGGATTTAGGCTTTAGAGTTTGTGGTTTAGGGTTTAGGGTTTATGGTTTAGGGTTTAGTGTTTGGGCTTTATGGTTTCTGATTTAGGGTTTTTGATTTAGGGTTTAGGGTTTAAGGTTTAGGGTTTAGGGTTTAAGGTTTAGAGTTTATGGTCTAGGGTGTATGGTTTAGGGTGTATGGTTTAGGGTTTATGGTTTAGGGTTTATGGTTTATGGTTTATGGTTTAGGGTTGACAGTTTACGGTTTAGGATTTAGCTTTAGAATTTATGGTTTAGGGTTTAGGGTTTATGGTTTATGGTTTAGGGATTATAGTTTAGCGTTTAGGCTTTAGGTTTGTGGTTTATGGTTTACGATGTAGGGTTTTGGGTTTAGGTTTAGGGGTTTAGGGTTTATGGTTTGGGGTTGAGGGTTTATGGTTTAGCTAGGCTTTAGGGTTTTTGGTTTAAGGTTTAGGGTGTAGGGTTTTGGGTTTAGGGTTTATGGTTTATGGTTGAGGGTTTATGCTTTAGCATTTAGGCTTTAAGGTTTGTGGTTTCGGCTTTAGGGTATAAGGTTTAGGATTTAGGGTTTAGGATTTAGGGTTTATGGTTTAGGGTTTAGGCTTTAGGGTATAGGGTTTAGGCTTCAAGGTTTGTGGTTTAAAGTTTAGTGTTTAGGGTTTAGGATTAAGGGTTTATGGTTTGGCATTGAGTGTTTATAGTTTAGGGTTTCGGGTTTATAGTCTAGGGTTTAGGCTTTAGGGTTTGTGGTTTATGGTTTGGGGTGAAGGGTTTACGGTTTATGGTTTTGGGTTAAGGGTTTAGGCTTTACGCTTTAGGCTTTAGGGTTTGTGGTTTAAGATTTAGGGTGTTGGGTTTATGGTTTAGGGTTTATGGCTTGGGGTTGATGGTTTATGGTTTAAGCTTTAGCCTTTAGGGTTGAGGGTTTATAGTTCAGGGTTTAAGGCTTTATGGTTTGTGCTTTAGGATTTAGGATTTATGGTTTGGGGTTGAGGGTTTATGGTTTAGGGTTTATGGTTTCAGGTTTAGGGTGTTGGGTTTAGGGTTTAGGGTTTATGGTTTGGGGTTGAAGGCTTATGGTATAGGATTTAGGCTTTAGGGTTTGTGGTTTAGGGTTTAGGGTTTAATGTTAAGGGTTTAGAGTTTACACTTTAGGGTTTAGGGTTTAGGGTTTGTGCTTTCGGGTTTCTGGTTTAGGGTTTAGGGTTTAGGATATAGGATTTAAAATTTAGGGTTTTGGGTTTAGGTTTAGGGTATAGTGTTTATGGTTTAGGGTTTATAGTTTATGGTTTGGGGATGAGGGTTTATGGTTTAGGGCTTATGATTTGTGGCTAAGGGTTTATGGTTTAGGGTGTAACATTTAGGGTTTACGGTGTAGCAATTAGGGTTTAGGGTTTGGCGTTGAATGTTTATGGTTTATGGTTTAGGGTTTATAGTCTAGGGTTTAGGCTTTAGGGTTTGTGGTTTATGGTTTGGGGTGTAGGGTTTAGGGTTTATGGTTTATGATTTGTGGTTTATGGTTTGGGGTTGAAGGTTTATGGTTTAGGGTTTAGGCTTTAGGGTTTCCGGTTTAGGGTTTATGGTATAAGGTTTAGGGTTTAGGTTTAGGGTTTACGGTTTGGGGTTTAGGGTTTAGGGTTTATGCTTTAGGGTTTAGGGTTTAGGCTTCAGGGTTTGTGGTTTTGGGTTTAGTGTTTAGGGTTTAGGATTTACAGTTTAGGCTTTAGGTTTTAGGGTTTGTGGTTTAGGGTTAAAGGTGTAAGGATTAGGGTTTATGGTTTATGGTTTGGGTTTGAGGGTTTATGGTTTATGGTTTAAGGCTTTATGGTTTGTGATTTGGGGTTGATGGTTTATGGTTTGGGGTTGAGGGTTTATGGTTTAGGGTTTATGATTTAGGGTTTGTGGTTTTACGTTTAGGGTTTAGGGTTTATGGTTTGAGGTTGAGGGTTTGTGATTTAGGATTTAGGCTTTAGAGTTTCTGGTTTAGGGTTTAGGGTTTAGGCTTTAGGGTTCATAGTTTAGGGTTTAGTGTTTGGGATTTAGGGTTTCTGATTTAGGGTTTAGGATTTAGGGTTTAGGGTTTAGGGTTTAAGGTTTAGGGTTTAGGGTTTAGAGTTTAGGGTCTAGGGTGTATGGTTTAGGGTTTATGGTTTATGGTTTTGGGTTGAGGGTTTATGGTTAAGGATTTATGGTTTATGGTTGACAGTTTACGGTTTAGGGTTTAGCCTTTAGAGTTTGTGGTTTAGGGTTTAAGGTATCTCATTTAGGGTTTAGGGTTGATGTTTTGGGGTTGAGGATTAATGGTTTAGGGTTTAGGGATTATAGTTTATCTTTTAGGCTTTAGGTTTGTGGTTTACGGTTTTCGATGTAGGGTTTTGGGTGTAGGGGGCAAGGTTTAGGGTTTATGGTTTGGGTTTGAGGGTTTATGGTTTAGCTAGACTTTAGGGTTTGTGGTTTAAGGTTTAGGGTGTAGGCTTTTGCGTTTAAGGTTTATGGTTTGTGGTTGAGGGTTTATGCTTTAGGATTTTGGCTTTAGGTTTTGTAGTTTAGGCTTTAGGGTATAAGGTTTAGGGTTTAGGGTTTATGCTTTAGGGTATATGTTTTAGGGTTTAGGGTTTGTGGAGTTTAGTGTTTAGGGTTTAGGATTTAGGGTTTATGGTTTGGCGTTGAGGTTTTATCATTTAGGGCTTATGGTTTATAGTCTAGGGTTTAGGCTTTAGGGTTTGTGGTTTATGGTTTGGGGTGAAGGGTTTAAGGTTTATGGTTTGGGGTTGAGGGTTTACGGTTTAGGCTTTAGGCTTTATGGTTTGTTGTTTAAGGTTTAGGGTGTAGGGTTTAGGGTTTATGGCTTGGGGTTGATGGTTTATGGTTTAGGCTTTAGGCTTTAGGTTTTGTGGTTTATGGTTTAGGGTGTATGGTTTAGGGTTTATGGTTTAGGGTTTATGGTTTGGGGTTGATGGGTTAATGTTTAAGGTTTAGGGTTTATGGTTTAGGGTTTATGGTTTAGGGTTTAGGGTTTAGGGTTTGTGCTTTATGGTTTAATGTTTAGGGTTTAGGATTTAGGATTTAGGGTTTATGGTTTCGGCTTTAGGGTTTGTGGTTTATGTTTAAAGGTGTAGGGTTTAGGGTTTAGGATTTATGATTTGGGGTTGCGTGTTTATGGTTCAGGGTTTAAGGCTTTATGGTTTGTGGTTTAGGATTTAGGGTTTATGGTTTGGGTTGAGGGTTTATGGTTTAGGGTTTAGGCTTTAGGGTTTGTGGTTTTAGGTTTAGGGTGTAGGGTCTAGGGTTTAGGGTTTATGGTTTGGGATTGAAGGTTTATGGTTTCTGATTTAGGCTTTAGGGTTTGTGGTTTAGGGTTTAGGGTTTAGGGTTTAATGTTGAGGGTTTAGAGTTTACACTTTAGGGTTTATGGTTTAGGGTTTCTGCTTTAGGGTTTTTGGTTTAGGATTTAGGGTTTAGGGTTTAGGATTTAGGATTTAAGATTTAGGATTTTGGGCTTAGGTTTAGGATCTAGGATGTATGGTTTAGGGTTTATAGTTTATGGT
The DNA here is from genome assembly GCF_000816755.2 of Arachis ipaensis. Lineage (NCBI taxonomy): Eukaryota > Viridiplantae > Streptophyta > Magnoliopsida > Fabales > Fabaceae > Arachis > Arachis ipaensis. The sequence goes on from NC_029793.2 coordinate 64,473,187, forward strand.
TTGGGGTTGATGGTTTATGGTTTAGGGCTTATGATTTATGGTTGAGGGCTTATGGTTTAGGTTTAGGGTTTGTGGTTTAGTATTTAGGGTGTAGCAATTTGGGTTTAGCATTTGGCATTGAGGGTTTATGGTTTAGGGTTTATGGTTTATAGTCTAGGGTTTAGGCTTTAGGGTTTGTGGTTTATGGTTTGGGGTGTAGGGTTAAGGGTTTATGGTTTGGGGTTGAAGGTTTATGGTTTAGGGTTTAGACTTTAGGGTTTAAGGTTTAGGGTTTAGGGTATAGGATTTATGGTTTAGGGCTTAGGGTTTATGGTTTGGGTTTTAGGGTTTAGGGTTTAGGGTTTATGCTTTAGGGTTTATGGTTTAGGGTTTATTGTTTAGGCTTTAGGGTTCATAGTTCAGGGTTTTGTGTTAAGGGTGTAAGGTTTAGGATTTAGGGATTATGGTTTGGGGTTGAGGGTTTATGGTTTATGGTTTAGGGTTTAGGGTTTAGGATTTTGGTTTAGGGTTTAAGGTTTAGGATTTATTGTTTATTGTTTGGGGTTGAAGGTATATGGTTTAAGGTTTAGGGTTTATAGTTTAGGGTTTATGTGTTTTTGTGGTTTAGGGTTTAGGGTTTAGGGTTTAAGGTTTAGGGTATAGAGTTTATGGTCTAGGGTGTATGGTTTAGGGTTTATGGTTTATGATTTGGGGTTAAGGGTTTATGGTTTAGGGTTTATGGTTGGGGTTGACAGTTTACGATTTAGGGTTTAGCCTTTAGAGTTTGTGGTTTAGGGTTTAGGGTGTATCATTTAGGGTTTATGGTTTTTGGTTTGGGGTTGGGGGTTTATGGTTTAGGGCTTAGGGATAATAGTTTAGCGTTTAGGCTTTAGGGTTTGTGGTTTAAGGTTCAGGGTGTTGTATTTTTTTGGGTTTAGGGTGTAGGGATTAGGGCTTATGGTTTGGGGTTAATGGTTTATGGTTTAGTTAGGCTTTAGGGTTTGTGGTTTCAGGTTTAGGGTGTAGGCTTTTGGGTTTAGGGTTTATGGTTTGTGGTTGAGGGTTTATGCTTTAGGATTTAGTCTTTAGGGTTTGTGGTTTAGGCTTTAGGGGGGTTTAGGGTTTAGGGTTTATGGTTTATGGTTTGGGTTTAGGATTTAAACTTTAGTTTTTATGCTTTAGGGTTTATGGTTTAGGCTTTAGGGTTTGTGGTTTTAGGTTTAGTGTTTAGGGTTTAGGATTTAGGGTTTATGCTTTAGGCTTCAGGGTTTGGGATTTTGGGTTAAGGGTGTAGGGTGTACTGTTTAGGGTTTAGGGTTTATGGTTTGGGGTTGACGGTTTATGTTTTAGGGTTTATGCTTTAGGGTTTGTGGTTTAGGATTTAGAGTTTATGGTTTGGCATTAAGGGTTTATGGTTTAGGATTTAGGGTTTGTGGTTTAGGGTTTAGGCTTTAAGGTTTGTGGTTTAGGGTTTAGTGTTTATGGTTTAGATTTAGGGTTTATCCTTTAGGCGTTAGGGTTTGTGCTTTAGGCTTTATTCTTTAGGGTTTATGGTTTGTGGTTTAGGGTTTAGGATTTAGTATTTAGGGTTTATGTTTTAGGGTTTATGGTTTAGGCTTTAGGCTTTAGGGTTTATGGTTTATGGTTTAGAGTTTAGGGTTTAGGGTTTAGGCTTTAGGATTTGTGGTTTAGGATTTAGTGTTTATGGTTTATGATTTGGGGATTAGGGTTTAGGGTTTAGGGTTTATGCTTTAGGATTTAGGGTTTAGAGTTTATGATTTAGCCTTTTGGGATTATGGTTTGGGGTTGAGGGTTTAGGGTTTAGGATTAAAGGTTTAGGGTTTAGGGTTTAGGGTTTAGTTTTTATGGTTTAGGGTTTAGGGTTTATAGTTTATGGTTTATGGTTTGGGGTTGAGGGGTTAGTATTTAGGGGTTAAGGTTTTTGCTTTAGGATTTATGGTTTAGGGTTTATGGTTTAGGGTTTATGGTTTAGGGTTTAGTGTTTAGGGTTTAGGATTTAGGGTTTAGGCTTTAGGCTTTAGGGTTTGTGGTTTATGGTTAAAGGTGTAGGGTTTAGGGTTTAGGGTTTATGATTTGGGGTTGAGGGTTTATGGTTCAGGGTTTAAGGCTTTATGGTTTGTGCTTTAGGATTTAGGGTTTATGGTTTGGGGTTTATAGTTTATGGTTTAGGGTTTATGGTTTGGGGTTGACAGTTTACGGTTTAGGGTTTAGCTTTTAGAATTTGTGGTTTAGGGTTTAGGGTGTCTCATTTAGGGTTTAGGGTTTATGGTTTGTGGTTGAGGGTTTATGGTTTATGGTTTAGGGATTATAGTTTAGCGTTTAGGCTTTAGGTTTGTGGTTTAAGGTTTACGATGTATGGTTTTGGGTTAAGGGTGTAGGGTTTAGGGTTTATGGTTTGGGGTTGAGGGTTTATGGTTTAGCTAGGCTATAGGGTTTAGGGTTTAGGGTTTTTACTTTAGGGTTTAGGGTTTAGGCTTTAGGGTTTGTGGTTTAGGGTTTATTGTTTAGCGTTTATGATTTAGGGTTTAGGCTTTAGGTTTTAGGGTTTGTGGTTTAGGGTTAAAGGTGTAGGGATTAGGGTTTAGGGTTTATGGTTTGGGTTTGAGGATTTATGGTTTATGGTTTAAGGCTTTATTGTTTGTGATTTGGGGTTGAGGGTTTATGGTTTGGGGTTGAGGGTTTAGGGTTTAGCATTTAGGATTTATGGTTTGGGGTTGAGGGTTTATGGTTTAGGATTTAGGCTCTAGAGTTTGTGGTTTAGGGTTTAGGCTTTATGGTTTATGGTTTAGGGTTTAGTGTTTGGGCTTTATGGTTTCTGATTTAGAGTTTAGGATTTATGGTTTAGGGTTTAGGGTTTAAGGTTTAGTGTTTAGGGTTTAGGGTTTAGAGTTTATGGTCTAGGGTTTATGGTTTAGGGTTTATGGTTTATGGTTTGGGGTTGAGTGTTTATGATTTAGGGTTTATGGTTTGGGGTTGATAGTTTACGGTTTAGGGTTTAGCTTTTAGAATTTGTGGTTTAGGGTTTAGGGTGTCGGGTTTATGGTTTGGGGTTGAGGGTTTATGGTTTATGATTTAGGGATTATAGTTTAGCATTTAGGCTTTAGGTTTGTGGTTTAAGGTTTACAATGTAGGGTTTTGGGTTAAGGGTGTAGGGTTTAGGGTTTATGGTTTATGATTTAGGGATTATAGTTTAGCATTTAGGCTTTAGGTTTGTGGTTTATGGTTAAAGGTGTAGGGTTTAGGGTTTATGATTTGGGGTTGAGGGTTTATGGTTTATGATTTAGGGATTATAGTTTAGCATTTAGGCTTTAGGTTTGTGGTTTATGGTTAAAGGTGTAGGGTTTAGGGTTTATGATTTGGGGTTGAGGGTTTATGGTTTATGATTTAGGGATTATAGTTTAGCATTTAGGCTTTAGGTTTGTGGTTTATGGTTAAAGGTGTAGGGTTTAGGGTTTATGATTTGGGGTTGAGGGTTTATGGTTTATGATTTAGGGATTATAGTTTAGCATTTAGGCTTTAGGTTTGTGGTTTATGGTTAAAGGTGTAGGGTTTAGGGTTTATGATTTGGGGTTGAGGGTTTATGGTTTATGATTTAGGGATTATAGTTTAGCATTTAGGCTTTAGGTTTGTGGTTTATGGTTAAAGGTGTAGGGTTTAGGGTTTATGATTTGGGGTTGAGGGTTTATGGTTTATGATTTAGGGATTATAGTTTAGCATTTAGGCTTTAGGTTTGTGGTTTATGGTTAAAGGTGTAGGGTTTAGGGTTTATGATTTGGGGTTGAGGGTTTATGGTTTATGATTTAGGGATTATAGTTTAGCATTTAGGCTTTAGGTTTGTGGTTTATGGTTAAAGGTGTAGGGTTTAGGGTTTATGATTTGGGGTTGAGGGTTTATGGTTTATGATTTAGGGATTATAGTTTAGCATTTAGGCTTTAGGTTTGTGGTTTATGGTTAAAGGTGTAGGGTTTAGGGTTTATGATTTGGGGTTGAGGGTTTATGGTTTATGATTTAGGGATTATAGTTTAGCATTTAGGCTTTAGGTTTGTGGTTTATGGTTAAAGGTGTAGGGTTTAGGGTTTATGATTTGGGGTTGAGGGTTTATGGTTTATGATTTAGGGATTATAGTTTAGCATTTAGGCTTTAGGTTTGTGGTTTATGGTTAAAGGTGTAGGGTTTAGGGTTTATGATTTGGGGTTGAGGGTTTATGGTTTATGATTTAGGGATTATAGTTTAGCATTTAGGCTTTAGGTTTGTGGTTTATGGTTAAAGGTGTAGGGTTTAGGGTTTATGATTTGGGGTTGAGGGTTTATGGTTTATGATTTAGGGATTATAGTTTAGCATTTAGGCTTTAGGTTTGTGGTTTATGGTTAAAGGTGTAGGGTTTAGGGTTTATGATTTGGGGTTGAGGGTTTATGGTTTATGATTTAGGGATTATAGTTTAGCATTTAGGCTTTAGGTTTGTGGTTTATGGTTAAAGGTGTAGGGTTTAGGGTTTATGATTTGGGGTTGAGGGTTTATGGTTTATGATTTAGGGATTATAGTTTAGCATTTAGGCTTTAGGTTTGTGGTTTATGGTTAAAGGTGTAGGGTTTAGGGTTTATGATTTGGGGTTGAGGGTTTATGGTTTATGATTTAGGGATTATAGTTTAGCATTTAGGCTTTAGGTTTGTGGTTTATGGTTAAAGGTGTAGGGTTTAGGGTTTATGATTTGGGGTTGAGGGTTTATGGTTTATGATTTAGGGATTATAGTTTAGCATTTAGGCTTTAGGTTTGTGGTTTATGGTTAAAGGTGTAGGGTTTAGGGTTTATGATTTGGGGTTGAGGGTTTATGGTTTATGATTTAGGGATTATAGTTTAGCATTTAGGCTTTAGGTTTGTGGTTTATGGTTAAAGGTGTAGGGTTTAGGGTTTATAGGGTGTAGGGATTAGGGCTTATGGTTTGGGGTTGAGGGGTTAGTGTTTAAGGTTTAGGGTTTTTGCTTTAGGATTTATGCTTTAGGGTTTATGGTTTGGGGTTGAGGGTTTATGGTTTAGGATTTAGGCTCTAGAGTTTGTGGTTTAGGGTTTAGGGTTAGGCTTTATGGTTTATGGTTTAGGGTTTAGTGTTTGGGCTTTATGGTTTCTGATTTAGGTTTTAGGATTTAGGGTTTAGGGTTTATTGTTTAAGGTTTAGGGTTTTGGGTTTAGAGTTTATGCTCTAGGGTGTATGGTTTAGGGTTTATGGTTTATGGTTTGGGGTTGAGGGTTTATGGTTTAGGGTTTATGGTTTGGGGTTGACAATTTACGGTTTAGGGTTTAGCTTTTAGAATTTGTGGTTTAGGGTTTAGGGTGTCTCATTTAGGGTTTAGGGTTTATGATTTGTGGTTGAGGGTTTATGGTTTATGGTTTAGGGATTATAGTTTAGCGTTTAGGCTTTAGGTTTGTGGTTTAAGGTTTACGATGTAGGGTTTTGGGTTAAGGGTGTAGGGTTTAGGGTTTATTGTTTGGGGTTGAGGGTTTATGGTTTAGGTTTTATGCTTTAGGGTTTGTGGTTTCATGTTTAGGGTGTAGGGTTTAGGGTTTAGCATTTAGGGATTATGGTTTGGGGTTGAGGGTTTATGGTTTAGGTTTTATGCTTTAGGGTTTGTGGTTTCATGTTTAGGGTGTAGGGTTTAGGGTTTAGCATTTAGGGATTATGGTTTGGGGTTGATGGTTTATGGTTTAGGATTTAGGCTCTAGAGTTTGTGGTTTAGGGTTTAGGCTTTATGGTTAATGGTTTAGGGTTTAGTGTTTGGGCTTTATGGTTTCTGATTTAGAGTTTAGGATTTAGGGTTTATGGTTTAGGGTTTAAGGTTTAGGGTTTAGGGTTTAGGGTTTAGAGTTTATGGTCTAGGGTTTATGGTTTAGGGTTTATGGTTTATAGTTTGGGGTTGATGGTTTATGGTTTAGGGTTTATGGTTTGTGGTTGATAGTTTACGGTTTAGGGTTTAGCTTTTAGAATTTGTGGTTTAGGGTTTAGGGTGTCTCATTTAGGGTTTAGGATTTATGGTTTGGGGTTGAGGGTTTATGGTTTATGGTTTAGGGATTATAGTTTAGCATTTAGGCTTTAGGTTTGTGGTTTAAGGTTTACGATGTAGGGTTTTGGGTTAAGGGTGTAGGGTTTAGGGTTTATTGTTTGGGGTTGAAGGTTTATGGTTTAGCTAGGCTTTAGGGTTTTTGGTTTAAGGTTTAGGGTGTAGGGTTTTGGGTTTAGGGTTCATGGTTTATGGTTGAGGGTTTATGCTTTAGGATTTAGGCTTTAAGGTTTGTGGTTTAGGCTTTAGGGTATAAGGTTTAAGGTTTAGGGTTTAGGATTTATGGTTTGGAAGGGTCTAGTGTTTATGGTTTAGGGTTTATAGTTTATGGTTTAGGGCTTATGATTTGTGGCTGAGGGTTTATGGTTTAGGGTTTAGGGTGTAGCATTTAGGGTTTATGGTGTAGCAATTAAGGTTTAGGGTTTGGTGTTAAAGGTTTATGGTTTAGGGTTTAGGGTTTATAGTCTAGGCTTTAGGCTTTAGGGTTTGTGGTTATGGTTTGGGGTGTAGGGTGTAGGGTTAAGGGTTTATAGTTTGGGGTTGAAGGTTTATGGTTTAGGATTTAGGCTTTAGGGTTTCCGGTTTAGGGTTTAGGGTTTTGGGTTTAGGGTTTAGGTTTAGGGTTTACGGTTTGGGGTTTAGGGTTTAGGGTTTTGGCTTTAGGGTTTGTGGTTTATGGTTTAGTGTTCAGGGTTTAGGATTTACGGTTTAGGCTTTAGGTTTTAGGGTTTGTGGTTTAGGGTTAAAGGTATAGGGATTAGGGTTTAGGGTTTATGGTTTGGGTTTGAGGATTTATGGTTTATGGTTTAAGGCTTTATGGTTTGTGATTTGGGGTTGATGGTTTATGGTTTGGGGTTGAGGCTTTAGGGTTTAAGGTTTATGATTTTGGGTTTGTGGTTTCAGGTTTAGGGTTTAGGGTTTATGGTTTAGCATTTAGGGTTTATGGTTTGGGGTTGAGGGTTTATGGTTTAGGATTTAGGCTTTAGAGCTTGTGGTTTAGGGTTTAGGGTTTAGGCTTTAGGGTTTATAGTTTAGGGTTAAGTGTTTGTGCTTTAGGGTTTCTAATTTAGGGTTTAGGATTTAGGGTTTAGGGTTTATGGTTTAAGGTTTAGGGTTTATGGTTTAGGGTTTAGAGTTTAGGGTCTATGGTGTATGGTTTAGGGTTTATGGTTTATGGTTTGGGGTTGAGGGTTTATGGTTAAGGATTTATGGTTTGGGGTTGACAGTTTACGATTTAGGGTTTAGCCTTTAGAGTTTGTGGTTTAGTGTTTAAGGTGTCTCGTTTAGGGTTTAGGGTTAATGGTTTGGGGTTGAGGATTAATGGTGTAGGGTTTAGGGATTATAGTTTAGCCTTTAGGCTTTAGGTTTACGATGTAGGGTTTTGGGTGTCGGGTGCGGGATTTAGGGTTTATGGTTTGGGTTTGAGGGTTTATGGTTTAGCTTGACTTTAGGGATTGTGGTTTAAGGTTTAGGGTGTAGGGTTTTTGGTTTAAGGTTTATGGTTTGTGGTTGAGGGTTTATGCTTTAGGATTTTGGCTTTAGGGTTTGTGGTTTAGGCTTTAGGGTATAAGGTTTAGGGTTTATGGTTTAGGGTTTAGGGTTTATGCATTAGGGTATAGGGTTTAGGGTTTAGGGTTTAGGGTTTAGGGTTTGTGGTTTAAGTTTAGTGTTTAGGGTTTAGGATTTAGGGTTTATGGTTTGGCGTTGAGGGTTTATGCTTTAGGGTTTAGGTTTTATAGTCTAGGGTTTAGTCCTTAGGGTTTGTGGTTTAAGGTTTGGGGTGAAGGGTTTAGGGTTTAGGCTTTAGGCTTTATGGTTTGTCATTTAAGGTTTAGGGTGTAGGGTTTAGGGTTTAGGGTTTATGGTTTGGGGTTGAGGGGTTAGTGTTTAAGGTTTAGGGTTTATGCTTTAGGGTTTATGGTTTAGGGTTTAGGGTTTAGGGTTTGTGCTTTAGGGTTTAGTGTTTAGGATTTAGGATTTAGGGTTTATGGTTTAGGCTTTAGGGTTTATGGTTTATGATAAAAGGTGTGGGGTTTAGGGTTTAGGGTTTATGATTTAGGGTTGAGGGTTTATGGTTCAGGGTTTAAGGCTTTATGGTTTGTAGTTTATGATTTAGGGTTTATGGTTTGGGGTTGAGGGTTTACGGTTTATGGTTTAGGGTCTAGGGTTTAGGGTGTAGGGTGTAGGGTTTAGGGTTTATAGTTTGGGATTGAAGGTTTATGTTTTAGGATTTATGCTTTAGGGTTTGTGGTTTAGTGTTTAGGGTTTAATGTTGAGGGTTTAGAGTTTACATTTTAGGGTTTAGGGTTTAGGGTTTGTGCTCTAAGGTTTTTGGTTTAGGATTTAGGGTTTTGGTTTAGCCTTTTGAGTTTGTGGTTGAGGGTTTAGGGTGTATCGTTTAGGGTTTAGGGTTTATGGTTTGGGGTTGAGGGTTTATTGTTTAGGGCTTATGGATTATAGTTTAGCGTTTAGGCTTTAGGGTTTGTGGTTTAAGGTTTACGGTGTAGTATTTTTTTGGGTTTAGGGTGTAGGGTTTAGGGTTTATGGTTTGGAGTTAAGGGTTTATGGTTTAGTTTGGCTTTAGGGTTTGTGGTTTAAGGTTTAGGGTGTAGGCTTTTGGGTTTAGGGTTTATGGTTTGTGGTTGAGGGTTTATGCTTTAGGATTTAATCTTTAGGGTTTGTGGTTTAGGCTTTAGGGTATATTGTTTAGGGTTTAGGGTTTAGGGTTTGGGGTTTAGGGTTTAGGGTTTATGATTTAAGGTTTAGGGTTTATGCTTTAGGGTTTATGGTTTAGGCTTTAGGGTTTGTAGTTTTAGGTTTAGGGTTTAGGGTTTATGGTTTAGGGTTTAGGGTTTATGCTTTAGGGTATATGTTTTAGGGTTTAGGGTTTGTGGTTTAAGTTTAGTGTTTAGGGTTTTGGATTTAGGGTTTATGGTTTGGCGTTGAGGGTTTATGGTTTAGGGTTTAGGATTTATAGTGTAGGGTTTAGGCTTTAGGGTTTGTGGTTTAAGGTTTGGGGTGAAGGGTTTAGGGTTTATGGTTTGGGATTGAGGGTTGAGGGTTTAGGATTTAGGCTTTAGGCTTTATGGTTTGTCGTTTAAGGTTTAGGGTGTAGGGTTTAGGGTTTAGGGTTTAGGGTTTGTGGCTTGGGGTTGATGGTTTAAGGTTTAGGCTTTAGGCTTTAGGATTTGTGGTTTATGGTTTAGGGTTTATGGTTTAGGGTTTATGGTTTGGGGTTGAGGGGTTAGTGTTTATGGTTTAGGGTTTATGGTTTAGGGTTTAGGGTTTGTGATTTATGGTTTAGTGTTTAGGGTTTAGAATTTAGGGTTTAGGGTTTAGGCTTTGGGGTTTGTGGTTTATGGTTAAAGGTGTAGGGTTTAGGGTTTAGGTTTTATGATTTGGGGTTGAGTGTTTATGTTTTAGGGTTTAAGGCTTTATGGTTTGTGGTTTAGGATTTAGGGTTTATGGTTTGGGTTGAGGGTTTATGGTTTATGGTTTAGGCTTTAGGGTTTGTGGTTTCAGGTTTAGGGTGTAGGGTCTAGGGTTTAGGGTTTATGGTTTGGGATTGAAGGTTTATGGTTTCTGATTTAGGCTTTAGGGTTTGTGGTTTAGGGTTTAGGGTTTAATGTTGAGGGTTTAGAGTTTACACTTTAGGGTTTAGGGTTTAGGGTTTGTGCTTTAGGGTTTTTGGTTTAGGATTTAGGGTTTAGGGTTTAGGATTTAGGATTTAAGATTTAGAATTTTGGGTTTAGGTTTAGGATCTAGGGTGTATGGTTTAGGGTTTATAGTTTATGGTTTGGGGTTGATGGTTTATGGTTTCGGGCTTATGATTTATGGTTGAGGGTTTATGGTTTAGGGTTTAGGGTTTGTGGTTTAGGATTTAAGGTGTAGCAATTAGGGTTTAGCATTTGGCATTGAGGGTTTATGGTTTAGGGTTTAGGGTTTATAGTCTAGGGTTTAGGCTTTAGGGTTTGTGGTTTATGGTTTGGGGTGTAGGGTTAAGGGTTTATGGTTTGGGGTTGAAGTTTTATGGTTTAGGGTTTAACCTTTAGGGTTTATGGTTTAGGGTTTAGGGTATAGGATTTAGGGTTTATGGTTTAGGGTTTAGGGTTTATGGTTTGGGGTTTATGGTTTAGGGTTTAGGGTTTATGCTTTAGGGTTTATAGTTTAGGGTTTATTGTTTAGGCTTTAGGGTTCGTGGTTTAGGTTTTTGTGTTAAGGGTGTAAGGTTTAGGATTTAGGGATTATGGTTTAGGGTTTAGGGTTTAGGGTTTAGGATTTATGGTTTAGGGTTTATGGTTTAGGGTTTAAGGTTTATGATTTAGGGTTTAGGGTTTAGGGTTTAGGATTTAGAGTTTATGGTTTATGATTTGGGGTTGAGGGTTTATGGTTTAGGGTTTATGGTTCGGGGTTGATAGTTTATGATTTAGGGTTTAGCCTTTTTGAGTTTGTGGTTGAGGGTTTAGGGTGTATCGTTTAGGGTTTATGGTTTATGGTTTGGGGTTGAGGATTTATGGTTTAGGGCTTAGGGATTATAGTTTAGCGTTTAGGCTTTAGGGTTTGTGGTTTAAGGTTTACGGTGTAGTATTTTTTGGGTTTAGGGTGTAGGGTTTATGGTTTGGGGTTAAGGGTTTATGGTTTAGTTAGGCTTTAGGGTTTGTGGTTTAAGGTTTAGGGTGTAGGCTTTTGGGTTTAGGGTTTATGGTTTGTGGTTGAGGGTTTATGCTTTAGGATTTAATCTTTAGGGTTTGTGGTTTAGGCTTTAGGGTGTAGGGTTTAGGGTTTAGGGTTTAGGGTTTGGGGTTTAGGGTTTAGGATTTAAGGTTTAGGGTTTATGTTTTAGGGTTTATGGTTTAGGCTTTAGGGTTTGTGATTTTAGGTTTAGGGTTTAGGGTTTATGGTTTAGGGTTTATGGTTTATGCTTTAGGGTATATGTTTTAGGGTTTAGGGTTTGTGGTTTAAGTTTAGTGTTTAGGGTTTAGGATTTAGGGTTTATGGTTTAGCGTTGAGGGTTTATGGTTTAGGGTTTATGATTTATAGTCTAGGGTTTAGGCTTTAGGGTTTGTGGTTTAAGGTTTGGGGTGAAGGGTTTAGGGTTTATGGTTTGGGGTTGAGGGTTTAGGATTTAGGCTTTAGGCTTTTTGGTTTGTCGTTTAAGGTTTAGGGTGTAGGGTTTAGGGTTTAGGGTTTAGGGTTTATGGCTTGGGGTTGATGGTTTATGGTTTAGGCTTTAGGCTTTAGCTTTGTGGTTTATGGTTTAGGGTTTATGGTTTATGGTTTAGGGATTATGGTTTGGGGTTGAGGGGTTAGTGTTTAAGGTTTAGGGTTTATGCTTTAGGGTTTAGGGTTTAGGGTTTATGGTTTGTGCTTTAGGGTTTTGTGTTTAGGGTTTAGGGTTTAGGGTTTAGGGTTTAGGGTTTAGGATTTAGGGTTTGTGGTTTAAGTTTAGTGTTTAGGGTTTAGGATTTAGGGTTTATGGTTTGGCGTTGAGGGTTTATGGTTTAGGGTTTATGATTTATAGTCTAGGGTTTAGGCTTTAGGGTTTGTGGTTTAAGGTTTGGGGTGAAGGGTTTAGGGTTTATGGTTTGGGGTTGAGGGTTTAGGATTTAGTCTTTAGGCTTTATGGTTTGTCGTTTAAGGTTTAGGGTGTAGGGTTTAGGGTTTAGGGTTTAGGGTTTATGGCTTGGGGTTGATGGTTTATGGTTTAGGCTTTAGGCTTTAGCTTTGTGGTTTATGGTTTAGGGTTTATGGTTTAGGGATTATGGTTTGGGGTTGAGGGGTTAGTGTTTAAGGTTTAGGGTTTATGCTTTAGGGTTTAGGGTTTAGGGTTTATGGTTTGTGCTTTAGGGTTTTGTGTTTAGGGTTTAGGGTTTAGGGTTTAGGGTTTAGGGTTTAGGATTTAGGGTTTGTGGTTTATGGTTTAGGGTTTAGGGTTTGTGGTTTAGGGTTTAGGGTTTATGGTTTAGATTTAGGGTTTATCCTTTAGGCGTTAGGGTTTGTGCTTTAGGCTTTATTCTTTAGGGTTTATGGTTTGTGGTTTAGGGTTTAGGATTTAGTGTTTAGGGTTTATGTTTTAGGGTTTATGGTTTAGGCTTTAGGCTTTAGGGTTTATGGTTTATGGTTTAGAGTTTAGGGTTTAGGGTTTAGGCTTTAGGATTTGTGGTTTAGGATTTAGTGTTTATGGTTTATGATTTGGGGATTAGGGTTTAGGGTTTAGGGTTTATGCTTTAGGATTTAGGGTTTAGAGTTTATGATTTAGCCTTTTGGGATTATGGTTTGGGGTTGAGGGTTTAGGGTTTAGGATTAAGGGTTTAGGGTTTAGGGTTTATGGTTTAGTCTTTATGGTTTAGGGTTTAGGGTTTATAGTTTATGGTTTATGGTTTGGGGTTGAGGGGTTAGTATTTAGGGGTTAAGGTTTTTGCTTTAGGATTTAGGGTTTAGGGTTTAGGGTTTAGGGTTTGTGGTTTAGGGTTTAGTGTTTAGGGTTTAGGATTTAGGGTTTAGGCTTTAGGCTTTAGGGTTTGTGGTTTATGGTTAAAGGTGTAGGGTTTAGGGTTTAGGGTTTATGATTTGGGGTTGAGGGTTTATGGTTCAGGGTTTAAGGCTTTATGGTTTGTGCTTTAGGATTTAGTGTTTATGGTTTGGGGTTTATAGTTTATGGTTTAGGGTTTATGGTTTGGGGTTGACAGTTTACGGTTTAGGGTTTAGCTTTTAGAATTTGTGGTTTAGGGTTTAGGGTGTCTCATTTAGGGTTTAGGGTTTATGGTTTGTGGTTGAGGGTTTATGGTTTATGGTTTAGGGATTATAGTTTAGTGTTTAGGCTTTAGGTTTGTGGTTTAAGGTTTACGATGTATGGTTTTGGGTTAAGGGTGTAGGGTTTAGGGTTTATGGTTTGGGGTTGAGGGTTTATGGTTTAGCTAGGCTATAGGGTTTGGGGTTTAGGGTTTTTACTTTAGGGTTTATGGTTTAGGCTTTAGGGTTTGTGGTTTAGGGTTTATTGTTTAGCGTTTATGATTTAGGGTTTAGGCTTTAAGCTTTAGGGTTAGGGTTTATGTTTTAGGGTTTATGGTTTAGGCTTTAGGCTTTAGGGTTTGTGGTTTAGGGTTTAGTGTTTAGCGGGGTTGAGGGTTTATGGTTTATGGTTTAGGGATTATAGTTTAGCGTTTAGGGTTTAGGGTTTAGTGTTTGGGCTTTATGGTTTCTGATTTAGAGCATTTAGGATTTATGGTTTGGGGTTGAGGGTTAAGGCTTTATTGTTTGTGATTTGGGGTTGAGGGTTTAGTGGTTTAAGGTTTACGATGTATGGTTTTGGGTTAAGGGTGTAGGGTTTAGGGTTTATGATTTAGGGTTTGTGGTTTTAGGTTTAGGGTTTAGGGTTTAGGGATTAGGTTTATGGTTTGGGGTTAAGGGTTTATGGTATAGGCTTTAGGCTTTAGGGTTTGTGGTTTAGGGTTTAGTGTTTAGCGGGGTTGAGGGTTTATGGTTTATGGTTTAGGGATTATAGTTTAGCGTTTAGGGTTTAGGGTTTAGTGTTTGGGCTTTATGGTTTCTGATTTAGAGCATTTAGGATTTATGGTTTGGGGTTGAGGGTTAAGGCTTTATTGTTTGTGATTTGGGGTTGAGGGTTTAGTGGTTTAAGGTTTACGATGTATGGTTTTGGGTTAAGGGTGTAGGGTTTAGGGTTTATGATTTAGGGTTTGTGGTTTTAGGTTTAGGGTTTAGGGTTTAGGGATTAGGTTTATGGTTTGGGGTTAAGGGTTTATGGTATAGGCTTTAGGCTTTAGGGTTTGTGGTTTAGGGTTTAGTGTTTAGCGGGGTTGAGGGTTTATGGTTTATGGTTTAGGGATTATAGTTTAGCGTTTAGGGTTTAGGGTTTAGTGTTTGGGCTTTATGGTTTCTGATTTAGAGCATTTAGGATTTATGGTTTGGGGTTGAGGGTTAAGGCTTTATTGTTTGTGATTTGGGGTTGAGGGTTTAGTGGTTTAAGGTTTACGATGTATGGTTTTGGGTTAAGGGTGTAGGGTTTAGGGTTTATGATTTAGGGTTTGTGGTTTTAGGTTTAGGGTTTAGGGTTTAGGGATTAGGTTTATGGTTTGGGGTTAAGGGTTTATGGTATAGGCTTTAGGCTTTAGGGTTTGTGGTTTAGGGTTTAGTGTTTAGCGGGGTTGAGGGTTTATGGTTTATGGGTTTGTCGTTTAAGGTTTAGGGTGTAGGGTTTAGGGTTTAGCGGTTTAGGATTTAGGGTTTATGGTTATGGTTTAGGCTTTAGGCTTTAGGTGTAGGGTTTAGGGTTTAGGGGTTATGATTTGGGGTTGAGGGTTTATGGTTTAGGGTTTATGATTTAGGGTTTGTGGTTTCAGGTTTAGGGTTTAGGGTTTAGGGTTTAGGTTTATGGTTTGGGGTTAAAGGCTTATGGTATAGGTTTTAGGCTTTAGGGTTTGTGGTTTAGGGTTTAGGGTTTAATGTTGAGGGTTTAGAGTTTACACTTTAGGGTTTAGGACTTAGGGTTTGTGCTTTAGGTTTTCTGTTTTAGGGTTTAGGGTTTAGGATTTAGGATTTAGGATTTAAGATTTAGGGTTTTGGGTTTAGGTTTAGGGCCTAGTGTTTATGGTTTAGGGTTTATAGTTTATGGTTTGGGGTTGAGGGTTTATGGTTTAGGGCTTATGATTTGTGGCTGAGGGTTTATTTTTTAGGGTTTAGGGTTTAGGATGTAGCATTTAGGGTTTATGGTGTAGCAATTAGGGTTTAGGGTTTGGCGTTGAAGGTTTATGGTTTAGGGTTTATGGTTTATAGTCTAGGGTTTAGGCTTTAGGGTTTGTGGTTTATGTTTTGGGGTGTAGGGTTAAGGGTTTATAGTTTGGGGTTGAAGGTTTATGGTTTAGGGTTTAGGCTTTAGGGTTTCTGGTATAGGGTTTATGGTTTAGGTTTTGGGTTTATGGTTTGGGGTTTAGGGTTTAGGGTTTATACTTTAGGGTTAGGGTTTAGGCTTTAGGGTTTGTGGTTTAGGGTTTAGTGTTTAGCGTTTATGATTTAGGGTTTAGGCTTTAGGTTTTATGGTTTGTGGTTTAGGGTTAAAGGTATAGGGATTAGGGTTTAGGGTTTATGGTTTGGGTTTGAGGATTTATGGTTTATGGTTTAAGGCTTTATTGTTTGTGATTTGGGGTTGAGGGTTTATGGTATGGGGTTGAGGGTTTATGGTTTAGGTTTGATGCTTTAGGGTTCGTGGTTTCAGGTTTAGGGTGTAGGGTTTAGGGTTTAGCATTTAGGGTTTATGGTTTGGGGTTGAGGGTTTATGGTTTAGGATTTAGGCTCTAGAGTTTGTGGTTTAGGGTTTAGGGCTTAGGCTTTATGGTTTATGGTTTAGGGTTTAGTGTTTGGGCTTTATGGTTTCTGATTTAGGGTTTAGGATTTAGGGTTTAGGGTTTATTGTTTAAGGTTTAGGGTTTTGGGTTTAGAGTTTATGCTCTAGGGTGTATGGTTTAGGGTTTATGGTTTATGGTTTGGGGTTGAGGGTTTATGGTTTAGGGTTTATGGTTTGGGGTTGACAATTTACGGTTTAGGGTTTAGCTTTTAGAATTTGTGGTTTAGGGTTTAGGGTGTCTCATTTAGGGTTTAGGGTTTATGATTTGTGGTTGAGGGTTTATGGTTTATGGTTTAGGGATTATAGTTTAGCGTTTAGGCTTTAGGTTTGTGGTTTAAAGTTTACGATGTAGGGTTTTGGGTTAAGGGTGTAGAGTTTAGGGTTTATGGTTTGGGGTTGAGGGTTTATGGTTTAGCTAGGCTTTAGGGTTTAGGGTTTAGGGTTTATACTTTAGGGTTTAGGGTTTAGGCTTTAGGGTTTGTGGTTTAGGGTTTAGTGTTTAGCGTTTATGATTTAGGGTTTAGGCTTTAGGTTTTAGGGTTTGTGGTTTAGGGTTAAAGGTGTAGGGATTAGGGTTTAGGGTTTATGGTTTGGGTTTGAGGATTTATGGTTTATGGTTTAAGGCTTTATTGTTTGTGATTTGGGGTTGAGGGTTTATGGTTTGGGGTTGAGGGTTTATGGTTTAGGTTTTATGCTTTAGGGTTTGTGGTTTCATGTTTAGGGTGTAGGGTTTAGGGTTTAGCATTTAGGGATTATGGTTTGGGGTTGAGGGTTTATGGTTTAGGATTTAGGCTCTAGAGTTTGTGGTTTAGGGTTTAGGCTTTATGGTTTATGGTTTAGGGTTTAGTGTTTGGGCTTTATGGTTTCTGATTTAGAGTTTAGGATTTAGGGTTTAGGGTTTAGGGTTTAAGGTTTAGTGTTTAGGGTTTAGGGTTTAGAGTTTATGGTCTAGGGTTTATGGTTTAGGGTTTATGGTTTATAGTTTGGGGTTGATGGTTTATGGTTTAGGGTTTATGGTTTGGGGTTGATAGTTTACGGTTTAGGGTTTAGCTTTTAGAATTTGTGGTTTAGGGTTTAGGGTGTCTCATTTAGGGTTTAGGATTTATGGTTTGGGGTTGAGGGTTTATGGTTTATGGTTTAGGGATTATAGTTTAGCATTTAGGCTTTAGGTTTGTGGTTTAAGGTTTACGATGTAGGGTTTTGGGTTAAGGGTGTAGGGTTTATGGTTTATTGTTTGGGGTTGAGGGTTTATGGTGTAGCTAGGCTTTAGGGTTTTTGGTTTAAGGTTTAGGGTGTAGGGTTTTGGGTTTAGGGTTTATGGTTTATGGTTGAGGGTTTATGCTTTAGGATTTAGGCTTTAAGGTTTGTGGTTTAGGCTTTAGGGTATAAGGTTTAAGGTTTAGGGTTTAGGATTTATGGTTTGGGTTTAGGGTTTAGGGTTTAGGGTTTATGCTTCAAGGTTTGTGGTTTAAAGTTTTGGTGTTTAGTGTTTAGGATTTAGGGTTTATGGTTTAGGCTTTAGGCTTTAGGTTTTGTGGTTTATGGTTTAGGGTGTAGGGTTTAGGGTTTATGGTTTGGGGTTGAGGGGTTATGGTTTAGGGTTTATGGTTTATAGTCTAGGGGTTAGGCTTTAGGGTTTGTGGTTTATGGTTAAAGGTGTAGGGTTTAGGGTTTAGGGTTTATAGTTTAGGCTTTAGGCTTTAGGGTTTATGGTTTATGGTTGAGGGTTTATGCTTTAGGATTTAGGCTTTAAGGTTTGTGGTTTAGGCTTTAGGGTGTAGGGTTTAGGGTTTATGGTTTGGGGTTGAGGGGTTATGGTTTAGGGTTTATGGTTTATAGTCTAGGGGTTAGGCTTTAGGGTTTGTGGTTTATGGTTAAAGGTGTAGGGTTTAGGGTTTAGGGTTTATAGTTTAGGCTTTAGGCTTTAGGGTTTATGGTTTATGGTTGAGGGTTTATGCTTTAGGATTTAGGCTTTAAGGTTTGTGGTTTAGGCTTTAGGGTGTAGGGTTTAGGGTTTATGGTATTTTTTAGGGTTTAGGGTTTAGGATGTAGCATTTAGGGTTTATGGTGTAGCAATTAAGGTTTAGGGTTTGGTGTTAAAGGTTTATGGTTTAGGGTTTAGGGTTTATAGTTTAGGCTTTAGGCTTTAGGGTTTGTGGTTATGATTTGGGGTGTAGGGTGTAGGGTTAAGGGTTTATAGTTTGGGGTTGAAGGTTTATGGTTTAGGGTTTAGGCTTTAGGGTTTCCGGTTTAGGGTTTAGGGTTTTGGGTTTAGGGTTTAGGTTTAGGGTTTACGGTTTGGGGTTTAGGGTTTAGGGTTTTGGCTTTAGGGTTTGTGGTTTATGGTTTAGTGTTCAGGGTTTAGGATTTACGGTTTAGGCTTTAGGTTTTAGGGTTTGTGGTTTAGGGTTAAAGGTATAGGGATTAGGGTTTAGGGTTTATGGTTTGGGTTTGAGGGTTTATGGTTTATGGTTTAAGGCTTTATGGTTTGTGATTTGGGGTTGATGGTTTATGGTTTGGGGTTGAGGCTTTAGGGTTTAAGGTTTATGATTTTGGGTTTGTGGTTTCAGGTTTAGGGTTTAGGGTTTATGGTTTAGCATTTAGGGTTTATGGTTTGGGGTTGAGGGTTTATGGTTTAGGATTTAGGCTTTAGAGTTTGTGGTTTAGGGTTTAGGGTTTAGGCTTTAGGGTTTATAGTTTAGGGTTAAGTGTTTGTGCTTTAGGGTTTCTAATTTAGGGTTTAGGATTTAGGGTTTAGGGTTTATGGTTTAAGGTTTAGGGTTTATGGTTTAGGGTTTAGAGTTTAGGGTCTAGGGTGTATGGTTTAGGGTTTATGGTTTATGGTTTGGGGTTGAGGGTTTATGGTTAAGGATTTATGGTTTGGGGTTGACAGTTTACGATTTAGGGTTTAGCCTTTAGAGTTTGTGGTTTAGTGTTTAAGGTGTCTCGTTTAGGGTTTAGGGTTAATGGTTTGGGGTTGAGGATTAATGGTGTAGGGTTTAGGGATTATAGTTTAGCCTTTAGGCTTTAGGTTTACGATGTAGGGTTTTGGGTGTCGGGTGCGGGATTTAGGTTTATGGTTTGGGTTTGAGGGTTTATGGTTTAGCTTGACTTTAGGGATTGTGGTTTAAGGTTTAGGGTGTAGGGTTTTTGGTTTAAGGTTTATGGTTTGTGGTTGAGGGTTTATGCTCTAGGATTTTGGCTTTAGGGTTTGTGGTTTAGGCTTTAGGGTATAAGGTTTAGGGTTTATGGTTTAGGGTTTAGGGTTTATGCATTAGGGTATAGGGTTTAGGGTTTAGGGTTTAGGGTTTGTGGTTTAAGTTTAGTGTTTAGGGTTTAGGATTTAGGGTTTATGGTTTGGCGTTGACGGTTTATGGTTTAGGGTTTAGGTTTTATAGTCTAGGGTTTAGTCCTTAGGGTTTGTGGTTTAAGGTTTGGGGTGAAGGGTTTAAGGTTTAGGCTTTAGGCTTTATGGTTTGTCATTTAGGGTTTAGGGTGTAGGGTTTAGGGTTTAGGGTTTAGGGTTTATGGCTTGGGGTTGATGGTTTATGGTTTAGGCTTTAGGCTTTAGGTTTTGTGGTTTATGCTTTAGGGTGTATGGTTTAGGGTTTATGGTTTAGGGTTTATGGTTTGGGGTTGAGGGGTTAGTGTTTAAGGTTTAGGGTTTATGCTTTAGGGTTTATGGTTTAGGGTTTAGGGTTTAGGGTTTGTGCTTTAGGGTTTAGTGTTTAGGGTTTAGGATTTAGGGTTTATGGTTTAGGCTTTAGGGTTTATAGTTTATGATAAAAGGTGTGGGGTTTAGGGTTTAGGGTTTATGATTTAGGGTTGAGGGTTTATGGTTCAGGGTTTAAGGCTTTATGGTTTGTAGTTTATGATTTAGGGTTTATGGTTTGGGGTTGAGGGTTTACGGTTTATGGTTTAGGGTCTAGGGTTTAGGGTGTAGGGTCTAGGGTTTAGGGTTTATAGTTTGGGATTGAAGGTTTATGTTTTAGGATTTATGCTTTAGGGTTTGTGGTTTAGTGTTTAGGGTTTAATGTTGAGGGTTTAGAGTTTACATTTTAGGGTTTAGGGTTTAGGGTTTGTGCTCTAGGGTTTCTGGTTTAGGATTTAGGGTTTTGGTTTAGCCTTTTGAGTTTGTGGTTGAGGGTTTAGGGTGTATCGTTTAGGGTTTAGGGTTTATGGTTTGGGGTTGAGGGTTTATGGTTTAGGGCTTATGGATTATAGTTTAGCGTTTAGGCTTTAGGGTTTGTGGTTTAAGGTTTACGGTGTAGTATTTTTTTGGGTTTAGGGTGTAAGGTTTAGGGTTTATGGTTTGGAGTTAATGGTTTATGGTTTAGTTTGGCTTTAGGGTTTGTGGTTTAAGGTTTAGGGTGTAGGCTTTTGGGTTTAGGGTTTATGGTTTGTGGTTGAGGGTTTATGCTTTAGGATTTAATCTTTAGGGTTTGTGGTTTAGGCTTTAGGGTATAGTGTTTAGGGTTTAGGGTTTAGGGTTTGGGGTTTAGGGTTTAGGGTTTATGATTTAAGGTTTAGGGTTTATGCTTTAGGGTTTATGGTTTAGGCTTTAGGGTTTGTAGTTTTAGGTTTAGGGTTTAGGGTTTATGGTTTAGGGTTTAGGGTTTATGCTTTAGGGTATATGTTTTAGGGTTTAGGGTTTGTGGTTTAAGTTTAGTGTTTAGGGTTTTGGATTTAGGGTTTATGGTTTGGCGTTGAGGGTTTATGGTTTAGGGTTTAGTATTTATAGTGTAGGGTTTAGGCTTTAGGGTTTGTGGTTTAAGGTTTGGGGTGAAGGGTTTAGGGTTTATGGTTTGGGATTGAGGGTTGAGGGTTTAGGATTTAGGCTTTAGGCTTTATGGTTTGTCGTTTAAGGTTTAGGGTGTGGTTTGTGGTTTAGGATTTAGGGTTTATGGTTTGGGTTGAGGGTTTATGGTTTATGGTTTAGGCTTTAGGGTTTGTGGTTTCAGGTTTAGGGTGTAGGGTCTAGGGTTTAGGGTTTATGGTTTGGGATTGAAGGTTTATGGTTTCTGATTTATGCTTTAGGGTTTGTGGTTTAGGGTTTAGGGTTTAATGTTGAGGGTTTATAGTTTACACTTTAGGGTTTATGGTTTAGGGTTTGTGCTTTAGGGTTTTTGGTTTAGGATTTAGGGTTTAGGGTTTAGGATTTAGGATTTAAGATTTAGAATTTTGGGTTTAGGTTTAGGATCTAGGGTGTATGGTTTAGGGTTTATAGTTTATGGTTTGGGGTTGATGGTTTATGGTTTCGGGCTTATGATTTATGGTTGAGGGTTTATGGTTTAGGGTTTAGGGTTTGTGGTTTAGGATTTAGGGTGTAGCAATTAGGGTTTAGCATTTGGCATTGAGGGTTTATGGTTTAGGGTTTAGGGTTTATAATCTAGGGTTTAGGCATTAGGGTTTGTGGTTTATGGTTTGGGGTGTAGGGTTAATGGTTTATGGTTTGGGGTTGAAGTTTTATGGTTTAGGGTTTAACCTTTAGGGTTTATGGTTTAGGGTTTAGGGTATAGGATTTAGGGTTTATGGTTTAGGGTTTAGGGTTTATGGTTTGGGGTTTATGGTTTAGGGTTTAGGGTTTATGCTTTAGGGTTTATAGTTTAGGGTTTATTGTTTAGGCTTTAGGGTTCGTGGTTTAGGTTTTTGTGTTAAGGGTGTAAGGTTTAGGATTTAGGGATTATGGTTTAGGGTTTAGGGTTTAGGGTTTAGGATTTATGGTTTAGGTTTTATGGTTTAGGGTTTAAGGTTTATGATTTAGGGTTTAGGGTTTAGGGTTTAGGATTTAGGGTTTATGGTTTATGATTTGGGGTTGAGGGTTTATGGTTTAGGGTTTATGGTTGGGGTTGACAGTTTACGATTTAGGGTTTAGCCTTTAGAGTTTGTGGTTTAGGGTTTAGGGTGTATCATTTAGGGTTTATGGTTTTTGGTTTGGGGTTGGGGGTTTATGGTTTAGGGCTTAGGGATAATAGTTTAGCGTTTAGGCTTTAGGGTTTGTGGTTTAAGGTTCAGGGTGTTGTATTTTTTTGGGTTTAGGGTGTAGGGATTAGGGCTTATGGTTTGGGGTTAATGGTTTATGGTTTAGTTAGGCTTTAGGGTTTGTGGTTTCAGGTTTAGGGTGTAGGCTTTTGGGTTTAGGGTTTATGGTTTGTGGTTGAGGGTTTATGCTTTAGGATTTAATCTTTAGCGTTTGTGGTTTAGTCTTTAGGGTGTAGGGTTTAGTGTTTAGGGTTTAGGGTTTATGGTTTATGGTTTGGGTTTAGGATTTAAACTTTAGTTTTTATGCTTTAGGGTTTATGGTTTAGGCTTTAGGGTTTGTGGTTTTAGGTTTAGTGTTTAGGGTTTAGGATTTAGGGTTTATGCTTTAGGCTTCAGGGTTTGGGATTTTGGGTTAAGGGTGTAGGGTGTACTGTTTAGGGTTTAGGGTTTATGGTTTGGGGTTGACGGTTTATGTTTTAGGGTTTATGCTTTAGGGTTTGTGGTTTAGGATTTAGAGTTTATGGTTTGGCATTAAGGGTTTATGGTTTAGGATTTAGGGTTTGTGGTTTAGGGTTTAGGCTTTAAGGTTTGTGGTTTAGGGTTTAGTGTTTATGGTTTAGATTTAGGGTTTATGCTTTAGGCGTTAGGGTTTAGGGTTTAGGACTTAGTGTTTAGGGTTTATGCTTTAGGGTTTATGGTTTAGGCTTTAGGCTTTAGGGTTTATGGTTTGGGGTTGAGAGTTTATGCTTTATGGTTTAGAGTTTAGGGTTTAGGGTTTATGCTTTAGGATTTGTGGTTTAGGATTTAGTGTTTATGGTTTATGGTTTGGGGATTAGGGTTTAGGGTTTATGGCTTATGCTTTAGGGTTTAGGATTTAGAGTTTATGGTTTAACGTTTTGGGATTATGGTTTGGGGTTTAGGGTTTAGGGTTTAGGGTTTAGGGTTTATGCTTTAGTCTTTATGGTTTAGGGTTTATGATTTAGGGTTTATGGTTTAGGGTTTATGGTTTAGTGTTTAGGCTTTATGGTTTGTGGTTTAGGGTTTAGTGGTTAGGGTTTAGATTTAGGGTTTAGGCTTTATGGTTTAGGGTTTAGGCTTTAGGCCTTAGGGTTTGTGGTTTAGGCTTGAGTCTTTAGGGTTTATGGTTTGGGGTTGAGTGTTTAGGGTTTATGCTTTAGGGTTTAGGGTTTAGGATTTAAGGTTTAGTGTTTAGTGTTTAATGTTTGGGATTTAGGGTTTAGGGTTTAGTGTTTAGGGTTTATGGTTTGGGTTTGAGGGTTTATGGTTTACGGTTTAGTGTTTATAGTTTAGAGTTTAGGATTTAGTGTTTATGATTTAGGGTATAGGATTTAGGGTTTAGTCTTTATTGTTTAGTGTTTGGAATTTAGGGTTTAGAGTTTAGTGTTTAGGGTTTATGGTTTGGTTTTGAGTGTTTATGGTTTAGGGTTTAGGGTTTATGGTTTAGAGTTTTGGGTTTAGGGTTTAGTGTTTAGGGTTTAGGGTTTACGATTTAGTGTTTATGGTTTATGGTTTGGGGATTAGGGTTTAGGGTTTAGGGGTTAGAGTTTATGGTTTAGCCTTTTGGGATTATGGTTTGGGGGTGAGGGTTTAGGGTTTAGGGTTAAGGGTTTAGGGGTTAGGGTT
>NC_029793.2:64497855-64545769 GCF_000816755.2 Arachis ipaensis
AGGGTTTATGGTTTAGGGTTTAGGGTTTAGGTTGTAGCATTTAGGGTTTATGTTGTAGCAATTAGGGTTTAGGGTTTGGCGTTGAAGGTTTATGGTTTAGGGTTTAGGGTTTATAGTTTATGGTTTATGGTTTGGGGTTGAGGGGTTAGTGTTTAGGGTTTAAGGTTTTTGCTTTAGGGTTTATGGTTTAGGGTTCAGGGTTTAGGGTTTGTGGATAAGGGTTTAGTGTTTAGGGTTTAGGATTTAGGGTTTAGGCTTTAGGCTTTAGTGTTTGTGGTTTATGGTTAAAGGTGTAGGGTTTAGGGTTTAGGGTTTATGATTTGGGGTTGAGGGTTTATGGTTCAGGGTTTAAGGCTTTATGGTTTGTGCTTTAGGATTTAGGGTTTATGGTTTAGGGTTGAGGGTTTATGATTTAGGGTTTAGGCTTTAAGGTTTGTGGTTTCAGGTTTAGGGTGTATGGTTTAGGGTTGAGGGTTTATGGTTTGGTGTTGAAGGCTTATGGTTTAGGATTTAGGCTTTATGGTTTGTGGTTTAGGGTTTAGGGTTTAATGTTGAGGGTTTAGAGTTTACACTTTAGGGTTTAGGGTTTAGGGTTTGTGCTTTAGGGTTTCTGGCTTAGGGTTTAGGGTTTAATATTTAGGATTTAGGGTTTTGGGTTTAGGCTTAGGATCTAGTGTTTATGGTTTAGGGTTTATAGTTTATGGTTTGGGGTTGAGGGGTTATGGTTTAGGGCTTATGATTTGTGGCTGAGGGTTTATGGTTTAGGGTTTAGGGTTTAGGTTGTAGCATTTAGGGTTTATGTTGTAGCAATTAGGGTTTAGGGTTTGGCGTTGAAGGTTTATGGTTTAGGGTTTAGGGTTTATAGTCTAGGGTTTAGGCTTTAGTGTTTGTGATTTATGGTTTGGGGTGTAGGGTTAAGGGTTTATGGTTTGGGGTTGAAGGTTTATTGTTTAGGCTTTAGGCTTTAGGGTTTCTGGTTTAGGGTTTAGGGTATATTGTTTAGGGTTTAGGTTTTGGGTTTATGGTTTGGGGTTTAGGGTTTAGGGTTTATGTTTTAGGGTTTAGGGTTTAGGCTTTAGGGTTTGTGGTTTAGGGTTTAGTGTTTAGGGTTTAGGATATAGGGTTTAGGCTTTAGGTTTTAGGGTTTGTGGTTTAGGATTAAAGGTGTAGGGATTAGGGTTTAGGGTTTATGGTTTGGGTTTGAGGGTTTATGGTTTATGATTTAAGGCTTTATTGTTTGTGATTTAGGGTTGAGGGTTTCTGGTTTGGGGTTGAGGATTTATGGTTTAGGTTTTATGCTTTAGGGTTTGTGGTTTCAGGTTTAGGGTGTAGGGTTTAGGGTTTAGCATTTAGGGTTTATGGTTTGGGGTTGATGGTTTTTGGTTTAGGATTTAGACTTTAGAGTTTGTGGTTTAGGGTTTAGTGTTTGGGCTTTATGGTTTATGGTTAGGGTTTAGGATTTAGGGTTTAGGGTTTAGGGTTTAAGGTTTAGGGTTTAAGGTTTATGGTTTATAGTTTATGGTCTAGGGTGTTTGGTTTAGGGTTTATGGTTTATGGTTTGGGGTTGATGGTTTATAGTTTAGGGTTTATGGTTTGGGGTTGACAGTTTACGGTTTAGGGTTTAGCTTTTAGAATTTGTGGTTTAGGGTTTAGGGTGTCTCGTTTAGGGTTTAGGGTTTATGATTTGGGGTTGAGGGTTTATGGTTTATGGTTTAGGGATTATAGTTTAGCGTTTAGGCTTTAGGTTTGTGGTTTAAGGTTTACGATGTAGGGTTTTGGGTTTAGGGTGTAGGGTTTAGGGTGTATGGTTTGGGGTTGATGGTTTATGGTTTAGCTAGGCTTTAGGGTTTTTGGTTTAAGGTTTAGGGTGTAGGGTTTTGGGTTTAGGGTTTATGGTTTATGGTCAAGGGTTTATGCTTTAGGATTTAGGCTTTAAGGTTTGTGGTTTAGGCTTTAGGGTATAAGGTTTAGGGTTTAGGGTTTAGGATTTATGGTTTGGGTTTAGGGTTTAGGGTTTAGGGTATATGGTTTAGGCTTCAAGGTTTGTGGTTTAAAGTTTAGTGTTTAAGGTTTCGGATTTAGGGTTTATGGTTTGGCATTGAGGGTTTATAGTTTAGGCTTTAGAGTTTGTGGTTTATGGTTTGGGGTGAAGGGTTTATGGTTTATGGTTTTGGGTTGAGGGTTTAGGCTTTAAGGTTTGTGGTTTAAGGTTTAGGGTGTTGGGTTTATGGTTTAGGGTTTATGGCTTGGGGTTGATGGTTTACGGTTTATGCTTTAGGCTTTAGATTTTGTGGTTTATGGTTTAGGGTTTAGGGTTTATGGTTTGGGGTTTATGGTTTAGGGTTTAGGGTTTATGCTTTAGGGTTTATAGTTTAGGGTTTATTGTTTAGGCTTTAGGGTTCGTGGTTTAGGTTTTTGTGTTAAGGGTGTAAGGTTTAGGATTTAGGGATTACGGTTTAGGGTTTAGGGTTTAGGGTTTAGGATTTATGGTTTAGGGTTTATGGTTTAGGGTTTAAGGTTTATGATTTAGGGTTTAGGGTTTAGGGTTTAGGATTTAGGGTTTATGGTTTATGATTTGGGGTTGAGGGTTTATGGTTTAGGGTTTATGGTTCGGGGTTGATAGTTTATGATTTAGGGTTTAGCCTATTTGAGTTTGTGGTTGAGGGTTTAGGGTGTATCGTTTAGGGTTTATGGTTTATGGTTTGGGGTTGAGGATTTATGGTTTAGGGCTTAGGGATTATAGTTTAGCGTTTAGGCTTTAGGGTTTGTGCTTTAAGGTTTACGGTGTAGTATTTTTTTGGGTTTAGGGTGTAGGGTTTAGGGTTTATGGTTTGGGGTTAAGGGTTTATGGTTTAGTTAGGCTTTAGGGTTTGTGGTTTAAGGTTTAGGGTGTATGCTTTTGGGTTTAGGGTTTATGGTTTGTGGTTGAGGGTTTATGCTTTAGGATTTAATCTTTAGGGTTTGTGGTTTAGGCTTTAGGGTGTAGGGTTTAGGGTTTAGGGTTTAGGGTTTGGGGCTTAGGGTTTAGGATTTAAGGTTTAGGGTTTATGTTTTAGGGTTTATGGTTTAGGCTTTAGGGTTTGTGATTTTAGGTTTAGGGTTTAGGGTTTATGGTTTAGGGTTTATGGTTTATGCTTTAGGGTATATGTTTTAGGGTTTAGGGTTTGTGGTTTAAGTTTAGTGTTTAGGGTTTAGGATTTAGGGTTTATGGTTTGGCGTTGAGGGTTTATGGTTTAGGGTTTAGGATTTATAGTCTAGGGTTTAGGCTTTAGGGTTTGTGGTTTAAGGTTTGGGGTGAAGGGTTTAGGGTTTATGGTTTGGGGTTGAGGGTTTAGGATTTAGGCTTTAGGCTTTATGGTTTGTCGTTTAAGGTTTAGGGTGTAGGGTTTAGGGTTTATGGTTTAGGGTTTAGGATTTATAGTCTAGGGTTTAGGCTTTAGGGTTTGTGGTTTAAGGTTTGGGGTAAAGGGTTTAGGGTTTATGGTTTGGGGTTGAGGGTTTAGGATTTAGGCCTTAGGCTTTATGGTTTGTCGTTTAAGGTTTAGGGTGTAGGGTTTAGGGTTTAGGGTTTAGGGTTTATGGCTTGGGGTTGATGGTTTATGGTTTAGGCTTTAGTGTTTGTAGTTTAGGGTTTAGGCTTTAGGGTTTGTGTTTTATAGTTTAGGATGTATGGTTTAGAGTTTATGGTTTATGGTTTGGGGTTAAGGGTTTAAGGTTTAGGGTTTAGGCTTTAAGATTTGTGGTGTAGGGTTTAAGGTGTAGGGTTTAGGATTTAGGGTTTATGTTTTGGGGTTGAGGGTTATGGTTTAAGGTTTAGGGTTTATAGTTTAAGATTTAGGCTTTATGGTTCGTGGTTTATGGTTTAGGGTGTAGGATTTAGGGTTTAGGGTTTTAGTATTGGCGTTGAAGGTTTATGGTTTACAGTTTAGGATTTAGGCATTAGGGTGTGTGGTTTAGGGTTTACGGTGTAGCATTTAGGGTTTAGAGTTTATGGTTTGGGTTTGAAGGTTTATAGATTAGGGTTTATGGTTTCTAGTTTAAAGTTTATGCTTTAGTGTTTGTGGTTTAGGGTTTGAGGGTTTAGGGTTTAGGGTTTAGGGTTAGGGGTTTAGGGTTTAGGGTTTATGGTTTAGGGTTTATGGTTTATGCTTTAGGGTGTATGTTTTAGGGTTTAGGGTTTGTGGTTTAAGTTTAGTGTTTAGGGTTTAGGATTTAGGGTTTATGGTTTGGCGTTGAGGGTTTATGGTTTAGGGTTTAGGATTTATAGTCTAGGGTTTAGGCTTTAGGGTTTGTGGTTTAAGGTTTGGGGTGAAGGGTTTATGGTTTATGGTTTGGGGTTGAGGGTTTAGGATTTAGGCCTTAGGCTTTATGGTTTGTCGTTTAAGGTTTAGGGTGTAGGGTTTAGGGTTTAGGGTTTAGGGTTTATGGCTTGGGGTTGATGGTTTATGGTTTAGGCTTTAGGCTTTAGCTTTTGTGGTTTATGGTTTAGGGTTTATGGTTTAGGGATTATGGTTTGGGGTTGAGGGGTTAGTGTTTAAGGTTTAGGGTTTATGCTTTAGGGTTTAGGGTTTAGGGTTTATGGGTTGTGCTTTAGGGTTTAGTGTTTAGGGTTTAGGATTTAGGGTTTAGGCTTTGGGGTTTGTGGTTTGTGGTTAAAGGTGTAGGGTTTATGGTTTTGGGTTTATGATTTGGGGTTGAGTGTTTATTGTTTTGGGTTTAAAGCTTTATGGTTTGTGGTTTAGGATTTAGGGTTTATGGTTTGGGTTGAGGGTTTATGGTTTAGGGTTTAAGCTTTAGGGTTTGTGGTTTCAGGTTTAGGGTGTAGGGTCTAGGGTTTAGGGTTTATGGTTTGGTATTGAAGGTTTATGGTTTCTGATTTAGGCTTTAGGGTTTGTGGTTTAGGGTTTAGGGTTTAATGTTGAGGGTTTAGAGTTTACACTTTAGGGTTTATGGTTTAGGGTTTAGGGTTTATAGTCTAGGGTTTAGGCTTTAGGGTTTGTGGTTTATGGTTTGGGGTGTAGGGTTAAGGGTTTATGGTTTGGGGTTGAAGATTTATGGTTTAGGGTTTAGACTTTAGGGTTTATGGTTTAGGGTTTACGGTATAGGATTTAGGGTTTAGGGTTTATGGTTTAGGGTTTAGGGTTTAGGGTTTAGGGTTTATGCTTTAGGGTTTATAGTTTAGGGTTTATTGTTTAGGCTTTAGGGTTTGTGGTTCAAGGTTTTGTGTTAAGGGTGTAAGGTTTAGGATTTAGGGATTATGGTTTGGGGTTGAGGGTTTATGGTTTATGGTTTAGGGTTTATGATTTTGGTTTAGGGTTTAAGGTTTAGGATTTAGTGTTTATGGTTTGGGGTTGAAGGTATATGGTTTAAGGTTTAGGGTTTATAGTTTAGGGTTTAGGTGTTTTTGTGGTTTAGGGTTTAGGGTTTAGGGTATAGAGTTTATGGTCTAGGGTGTATGGTTTAAGGTTTATGGTTTATGATTTGGGGTTGAGGGTTTATGGTTTAGGGTTTATAGTTGGGGTTGACAGTTTATGATTTAGGGTTTAGCCTTTAGAGTTTTTGGTTTAGGGTTTAGGGTGTATCGTTTAGGGTTTAGGGTTTATGGTTTGGGGTTGAGGGTTTATGGTTTAGGGCTTAGGGATTATAGTTTAGCGTTTAGGCTTTAGGGTTTGTTGTTTATGGTTTACGGTGTAGTATTTTTTTGGGTTTAGGTTGTAGGGATTAGGGCTTATGGTTTGGGGTTAAGGTTTTATGGTTTAGTTAGGCTTTAGGGTTTGTGGTTTAAGGTTTAGGGTGTA
Organism: Arachis ipaensis; assembly: GCF_000816755.2. Classification (NCBI taxonomy): domain Eukaryota; kingdom Viridiplantae; phylum Streptophyta; class Magnoliopsida; order Fabales; family Fabaceae; genus Arachis; species Arachis ipaensis. The sequence continues at coordinate 64,503,654 of NC_029793.2, forward strand.
GGCTTTTGGGTTTAGGGTTTACGGTTTGTGGTTGAGGGTTTATGCTTTAGGATTTAGTCTTTAGGGTTTGTGGTTTAGGCTTTAGGGTGTAGGGTTTACGGTTTAGGGTTTAGGGTTTAAGGTTTATGGTTTATGGTTTGGGTTTAGGATTTAAGCTTTAGGGTTTATGCTTTAGGGTTTATGGTTTAGGCTTTAGGGTTTGTGGTTTTTGGTTTAGTGTTTAGGGTTTAGGATTTAGGGTTTACGCTTTAGGCTTCAGGGTTTGGGATTTTGGTTTAAGGGTGTAGGGTGTACTGTTTAGGGTATAGGGTTTATGGTTTATGGTTTGGGGAGGGTTTGTGGTTTAAGGTTTGGGGTGAAGGGTTTAAGGTTTATGGTTTATGGTTTGGGGAGGGTTTGTGGTTTAAGGTTTGGGGTGAAGGGTTTAAGGTTTATGGTTTATGGTTTGGGGAGGGTTTGTGGTTTAAGGTTTGGGGTGAAGGGTTTAAGGTTTATGGTTTATGGTTTGGGGAGGGTTTGTGGTTTAAGGTTTGGGGTGAAGGGTTTAAGGTTTATGGTTTGGGGTTGAAGATTTATGGTTTAGGGTTTAGACGTTAGGGTTTATGGTTTAGTTTAGGGTTTATGCTTTAGGGTTTATGGTTTAGGCTTTAGGCTTTAGGGTTTATGGTTTGGGGTTGAGAGTTTATGCTTTATGGTTTAGAGTTTAGGGTTTAGGGTTTATGCTTTAGGATTTGTGGTTTAGGATTTAGTGTTTATGGTTTATGGTTTGGGGATTAGGGTTTAGGGTTTAGGGTTTATGCTCTAGGGTTTAGGGTTTAGAGTTTATGATTTAGCCTTTTGGGATTATGGTTTGGGGTTTAGGGTTTAGGGTTTAGGGTTTAGGGTTTAGAATTTAGGATTTAAGATCTAGAATTTTGGGTTTAGGTTTAGGATCTAGGGTGTATGGTTTAGGGTTTATAGTTTATGGTTTAGGGTTTATGGTTTATGGTTTAGGGCTTATGATTTATGGTTGAGGGTTGATGGTTTAGGTTTAGGGTTTGTGGTTTATGATTTAGGGAGTAGCAATTAGGGTTTAGCATTTGGCGTTGAGGGTTTATGGTTTAGGGTTTAGGGTTTATAGTCTAGGGTTTAGGCTTTAGGGTTTGTGGTTTATGGTTTGGGGTGTAGGGTTAAGGGTTTATGGTTTGGGGTTGAAGATTTATGGTTTAGGGTTTAGACTTTATGGTTTATGGTTTAGGGTTTACGGTATAGGGTTTAGGGTTTAGGGTTTATGGTTTAGTCTTTATGGTTTAGGGTTTATAGTTTATAGTTTATGGTTTATGGTTTGGGGTTGAGGGGTTAGTGTTTAGGGTTTAAGGTTTTTGCTTTAGGGTTTATGGTTTAGGGTTCAGGGTTTAGGGTTTGTGGATAAGGGTTTAGTGTTTAGGGTTTAGGATTTAGGGTTTAGGCTTTAGGCTTTAGTGTTTGTGGTTTATGGTTAAAGGTGTAGGGTTTAGGGTTTAGGGTTTATGATTTGGGGTTGAGGGTTTATGGTTTAGGGTTTAAGGCTTTATGGTTTGTGCTTTAGGATTTAGGGTTTATGGTTTAGGGTTGAGGGTTTATGATTTAGGGTTTAGGCTTTAAGGTTTGTGGTTTCAGGTTTAGGGTGTATGGTTTAGGGTTGAGGGTTTATGGTTTAGGGTTTAGGGTTTATAGTCTAGGGTTTAGGCTTTAGTGTTTGTGATTTATGGTTTGGGGTGTAGGGTTAAGGGTTTATGGTTTGGGGTTGAAGGTTTATTGTTTAGGCTTTAGGCTTTAGGGTTTCTGGTTTAGGGTTTAGGGTATATTTTTTAGGGTTTAGGTTTTGGGTTTATGGTTTGGGGTTTAGGATTTAGGGTTTATGTTTTAGGGTTTAGGGTTTAGGCTTTAGGGTTTGTGGTTTAGGGTTTAGTGTTTAGGGTTTAGTATATAGGGTTTAGGCTTTAGGTTTTAGGGTTTGTGGTTTAGGATTAAAGGTGTAGGGATTAGGGTTTAGGGTTTATGGTTTGGGTTTGAGGGTTTATGGTTTATGATTTAAGGCTTTATTGTTTGTGATTTAGGGTTGAGGGTTTATGGTTTGGGGTTGAGGATTTATGGTTTAGGTTTAATGCTTTAGGGTTTGTGGTTTCAGGTTTAGGGTGTAGGGTTTAGGGTTTAGCATTTAGGGTTTATGGTTTGGGGTTGAGGGTTTTTGGTTTAGGATTTAGGCTTTAGAGTTTGTGGTTTAGGGTTTAGTGTTTGGGCTTTATGGTTTATGGTTAGGGTTTAGGATTTAGGGTTTAGGGTTTAGGGTTTAAGGTTTAGGGTTTAAGGTTTAGGGTTTATAGTTTATGGTCTAGGGTGTATGGTTTAGGGTTTATGGTTTATGGTTTGGGGTTGATGGTTTATAGTTTAGGGTTTATGGTTTGGGGTTGACACTTTACGGTTTAGGGTTTAGCTTTTAGAATTTGTGGTTTAGGGTTTAGGGTGTCTCGTTTAGGGTTTAGGGTTTATGATTTGGGGTTGAGGGTTTATGGTTTATGGTTTAGGGATTATAGTTTAGCGTTTAGGCTTTAGGTTTGTGGTTTAAGGTTTACGATGTAGGGTTTTGGGTTTAGGGTGTAGGGTTTATGGTTTATGGTTTGGGGTTGATGGTTTATGGTTTAGCTAGGGTTTAGGGTTTTTGGTTTAAGGTTTAGGGTGTAGGGTTTTGGGTTTAGGGTTTATGGTTTATGGTCAAGGGTTTATGCTTTAGGATTTAGGCTTTAAGGTTTATGGTTTAGGCTTTAGGGTATAAGGTTTAGGGTTTAGGGTTTAGGATTTATGGTTTGGGTTTAGGGTTTAGGGTTTAGGGTATATGGTTTAGGCTTCAAGGTTTGTGGTTTAAAGTTTAGTGTTTAGGGTTTCGGATTTAGGGTTTATGGTTTGGCATTGAGGGTTTATAGTTTAGGGTTTAGGGTTTATAGTCTAGGGTTTAGGCTTTAGAGTTTGTGGTTTATGGTTTGGGGTGAAGGGTTTATGGTTTATGGTTTTGGGTTGAGGGTTTAGGCTTTAAGGTTTGTGGTTTAAGGTTTAGGGTGTTGGGTTTATGGTTTAGGGTTTATGGCTTGGGGTTGATGGTTTACGGTTTATGCTTTAGGCTTTAGATTTTGTGGTTTATGGTTTAGGGTGTAGGGTTTAGGGTTTATGGTTTAGGGTTTATGGTTTGGGGTTGAGGGGTTAGTGTTTTAGGGTTTTTGCTTTAGGGTTTATGGTTTAGGGTTTAGGATTTAGGGTTTGTGGTTTAGGGTTTAGTGTTTAGGGTTTAGGATTTAGGCTTTAGGCTTTAGGGTTTGTGGTTTATGGTTAAAGGTGTAGGGTTTAGGGTTTAGGGTTTATGATTTGGGGTTGAGGGTTTATGGTTCAGGGTTTAAGGCTTTATGGTTTGTTCTTTAGTATTTAGGGTTTATGGTTTGCGGTTGAGGGTTTATGGTTTAGGATTTAGGGTTTGTGGTTTCAGGTTTAGGGTGTACGGTTTAGGGTTTAAGGTTTATGGTTTGGGGTTGAAGGCTTATGGTATAGGATTTAGGCTTTAGAGTTTGTGGTTTAGGGTTTAGGGTTTAATGTTGAGGGTTTAGAGTTTACACTTTAGGGCTTAGGATTTAGGGTTTGTGCTTTAAGTTTTCTGGTTTAGGGTTTAGGGTTTAGCCTTTTGAGTTTGTGGTTGAGGGTTTAGGGTGTATCGTTTAGGGTAAAGGGTTTATGGTTTGGGGTTGAGGGTTTATGGTTTAGGGCTTATGGATTATAGTTTAGCGTTTAGGCTTTAGGGTTTGTGGTTTAAGGTTTACGGTGTAGTATTTTTTTGGGTTTAGGGTGTAGGGTTTAGGGTTTATGGTTTGGGGTTAAGGGTTTATGGTTTAGTTTGGCTTTAGGGTTTGTGGTTTAAGGTTTAGGGTGTAGGCTTTTGGGTTTAGGGTTTATGGTTTGTGGTTGAGGGTTTATGCTTTAGGATTTAATCTTTAGGGTTTGTGGTTTAGGCTTTAGGGTATAGTGTTTAGGGTTTATGGTTTAGGGTTTGGGGTTTAGGGTTTAGGGTTTATGATTTAAGGTTTAGGGTTTATGCTTTAGTGTTTATGGTTTAGGCTTTAGGGTTTGTAGTTTTAGGTTTAGGGTTTAGGGTTTATGGTTTATGGTTTAGGGTTTATGCTTTAGGGTATAGGTTTTAGGCTTTAGGGTTTGTGGTTTAAGTTTAGTGTTTAGGGTTTTGGATTTAGGGTTTATGGTTTGGCGTTGAGGGTTTATGGTTTAGGGTTTAGGATTTATAGTCTAGGGTTTAGGCTTTAGGGTTTGTGGTTTAAGGTTTGGGGTGAATGGTTTAGGGTTTATGGTTTGGGATTGAGGGTTGAGGGTTTAGGATTTAGGCTTTAGGCTTTATGGTTTGTCGTTTAAGGTTTAGGGTGTAGGGTTTAGGGTTTAGGGTTTAGGGTTTATGGCTTGGGGTTGATGGTTTAAGGTTTAGGCTTTAGGCTTTAGGTTTTGTGGTTTATGGTTTAGGGTTTATGGTTTGGGGTTGAGGGGTTAGTGTTTAAGGTTTAGGGTTTATGGTTTAGGGTTTAGGGTTTGTGCTTTAGGGTTTATGGTTTATGGTTTAGAATTTAGGGTTTAGGGTTTAGGCTTTGGGGTTTGTGGTTTATGGTTAAAGGTGTAGGGTTTAGGGTTTAGGGTTTATGATTTGGGGTTGAGTGTTTATGGTTTAGGGTTTAAGGCTTTATGGTTTGTGGTTTAGGATTTAGGGTTTATGGTTTGGGTTGAGGGTTTATGGTTTATGGTTTAGGCTTTAGGGTTTCTGGTTTCAGGTTTAGGGTGTAGGGTCTAGGGTTTAGGGTTTATGGTTTGGGATTGAAGGTTTATGGTTTCTGATTTAGGCTTTAGGGTTTGTGGTTTAGGGTTTAGGGTTTAATGTTGAGGGTTTAGAGTTTACACTTTAGGGTTTAGGGTTTAGGGTTTGTGCTTTAAGGTTTTTGGTTTAGGATTTAGGGTTTAGGATTTAGGATTTAGGATTTAAGATTTAGAATTTTGGGTTTAGGTTTAGGATCTAGGGTGTATGGTTTAGGGTTTATAGTTTATGGTTTGGGGTTGATGGTTTATGGTTTCGGGCTTATGATTTATGGTTGAGGGCTTATGGTTTAGGGTTTAGGGTTTATAGTCTAGGGTTTAGGCTTTAGGGTTTGTGGTTTATGGTTTGGGGTGTAGGGTTAAGGGTTTATGGTTTGGGGTTGAAGTTTTATGGTTTAGGGTTTAGGGTTTGTGCTTTAGAGTTTTTGGTTTAGGATTTAGGGTTTAGGGTTTAGGATTTAGGATTTAAGATTTAGAATTTTGGGTTTAGGTTTAGGATCTAGGGTGTATGGTTTAGGGTTTATAGTTTATGGTTTGGGGTTGATGGTTTATGGTTTAGGGCTTATGATTTATGGTTGAGGGTTTATGGTTTAGGTTTAGGGTTTGTGGTTTATGATTTAGGGAGTAGCAATTAGGGTTTAGCATTTGGCGTTGAGGGTTTATGGTTTAGGGTTTAGGGTTTATAGTCTAAGGTTTAGGCTTTAGGGTTTGTGGTTTATGGTTTGGGGTGTAGGGTTAAGGGTTTATGGTTTGGGGTTGAAGATTTATGGTTTAGGGTTTAGACGTTAGGGTTTATGGTTTAGGGTTTATGGTATAGGATTTAGGGTTTAGGGTTTAGGCTTTATGGTTTGGGGTTTAGGGTTTAGGGTTTAGGGTTTATGCTTTAGGGTTTATAGTTTAGGGTTTATTGTTTAGGCTTTAGGGTTTGTGGTTTAAGGTTTAGGGTTTATAGTTTATGGTTTGGGGTTAAGGTTTTATGGTTTAGTTAGGCTTTAGGGCTTATGGATTATAGTTTAGCGTTTAGGCTTTAGGGTTTGTGGTTCAGGGTTTTGTGTTAAGGGTGTAAGGTTTAGGATTTAGGGATTATGGTTTGGGGTTGAAGGTATATGGTTTAAGGTTTAGGGTTTATAGTTTAGGGTTTAGGTGTTTTTGTGGTTTAGGGTTTAGGGTTTAGGGTTTAAGGTTTAGGGTATAGAGTTTATGGTCTAGGGTGTATGGTTTAGGGTTTATGGTTTATGATTTGGGGTTTAGGGTTTAGGGTTTAAGGTTTATAGTTGGGGTTGACAGTTTATGATTTAGGGTTTAGCCTTTAGAGTTTGTGGTTTAGGGTTTAGGGTGTATCGTTTAGGGTTTAGGGTTTATGGTTTGGGGTTGAGGGTTTATGGTTTAGGGCTTAGGGATTATAGTTTAGCGTTTAGGCTTTAGGGTTTGTTGTTTAAGATTTACGGTGTAGTATTTTTTTGGGTTTAGGGTGTAGGGATTAGGGCTTATGGTTTGGGGTTAAGGTTTTATGGTTTAGTTAGGCTTTAGGGTTTGTGGTTTAAGGTTTAGGGTGTAGGCTTTTGGGTTTAGGGTTTACTGTTTGTGGTTGAGGGTTTATGCTTTTGGATTTAGTCTTTAGGGTTTGTGGTTTAGGCTTTAGGGTGTAGGGTTTACGGTTTAGGGTTTAGGGTTTAGGGTTTATGGTTTATGGTTTGGGTTTAGGATTTAAGCTTTAAGGTTTATGCTTTAGGGTTTATGGTTTAGGCTTTAGGGTTTGTGGTTTTGGGTTTAGTGTTTAGGGTTTAGGATTTAGGGTTTACGCTTTAGGCTTCAGGGTTTGGGATTTTGGTTTAAGGGTGTAGGGTGTACTGTTTAGGGTATAGGTTTTATGGTTTATGGTTTGGGGTTGACTGTTTATGTTTTAGGGTTTAGGGTTTAGGGTTTGTGGTTTAGGGTTTAGATTTTATGGTTTGGCGTTAAGGGTTTATGGTTTAGGATTTAGGGTTTGTGGCTTAGCGTTTAGGGTTTAGGGTTTAGGCTTTAAGGTTTGTGGTTTAGGGTTTAGTGTTTATGGTTTAGATTTAGGGTTTATGCTTTAGGCGTTAGGGTTTAGGGTTTAGGACTTAGTGTTTAGGGTTTATGCTTTAGGGTTTATGGTTTAGGCTTTAGGCTTTAGGGTTTATGGTTTGGGGTTGAGAGTATATGCTTTATGGTTTAGAGTTTAGGGTTTAGGGTTTAGGCTTTAGGATTTGTGGTTTAGGATTTAGTGTTTATGTTTTATGGTTTGGGGATTAGGGTTTAGGGTTTAGGGTTTATGCTCTAGGGTTTAGGGTTTAGAGTTTATGATTTAGCCTTTTGGGATTATGGTTTGGGGTTTAGGGTTTAGGGTTTAGGGTTTAGGGTTTATGGTTTATGGTTTAGTCTTTATGGTTTAGGGTTTAGGGTTTATAGTTTATGGTTTATGGTTTGGGGTTGAGGGGTTAGTGTTTAGGGTTTAAGGTTTTTGCTTTAGGGTTTATGGTTTAGGGTTCAGGGTTTATGGTTTAGGGTTTAGATGTTAGGGTTTATGGTTTAGGGTTTAGGGTATATGATTTAGGGTTTATGGTTTAGGGTTTATGGTTTGGGGTTTAGGGTTTAGGGTTTAGGGTTTATGCTTTGGGGGGTTTAGGGTTTATTGTTTAGGCTTTAGGGTTTGTGGTTCAGGGTTTTGTGTTAAGGGTGTAAGGTTTAGGATTTAGGGATTATGGTTTGGGGTTTAGGGTTTAGGGTTTATAGTTGGGGTTGACAGTTTATGATTTAGGGTTTAGCCTTTAGAGTTTGTGGTTTAGGGTTTAGGGTGTATCGTTTAGGGTTTAGGGTTTAAGGTTTAGGGTATAGAGTTTATGGTTTAGGGTGTATGGTTTCGGGTTTATGGTTTATGATTTGGGGTTTAGGATTTAGGGTTTAGGGTTTATAGTTGGGGTTGACAGTTTATGATTTAGGGTTTAGCCTTTAGAGTTTGTGGTTTAGGGTTTAGGGTGTATCGTTTAGGGTTTAGGGTTTAAGGTTTAGGGTATAGAGTTTATGGTCTAGGGTGTATGGTTTAGGGTTTATGGTTTATGATTTGGGGTTTAGGATTTAGGGTTTAGGGTTTATAGTTGGGGTTGACAGTTTATGATTTAGGGTTTAGCCTTTAGAGTTTGTGGTTTAGGGTTTAGGGTGTATCGTTTAGGGTTTAGGGTTTATGGTTTGGGGTTGAGGGTTTATGGATTAGGGCTTAGGGATTATAGTTTAGCGTTTAGGCTTTAGGGTTTCTTGTTTAAGGTTTACGGTGTAGTATTTTTTTGGGTTTAGGGTGTAGGGATTAGGGCTTATGGTTTGGGGTTAAGGTTTTATGGTTTAGTTAGACTTTAGGGTTTGTGGTTTAAGGTTTAGGGTGTAGGCTTTTGGGTTTAGGGTTTACTGTTTGTGGTTGAGGGTTTATGCTTTTGGATTTAGTCTTTAGGGTTTGTGGTTTAGGCTTTAGGGTGTAGGGTTTACGGTTTAGGGTTTAGCGTTTAGGGTTTATGGTTTATGGTTTGGGTTTAGGATTTAAGCTTTAAGGTTTATGCTTTAGGGTTTATGGTTTATGCTTTAGGGTTTGTGGTTTTGGGTTTAGTGTTTAGGGTTTAGGATTTAGGGTTTACGCTTTAGGCTTCAGGGTTTGGGATTTTGGTTTAAGGGTGTAGGGTGTACTGTTTAGGGTATAGGGTTTATGGTTTATGGTTTGGGGTTGACTGTTTATGTTTTAGGGTTTAGGGTTTAGGATTTGTGGTTTAGGGTTTAGATTTTATGGTTTGGCGTTAAGGGTTTATGGTTTAGGATTTAGGGTTTGTGGCTTAGTGTTTAGTGTTTAGGGTTTAGGGTTTATAGTTTAGGGTTTTATGCTTTAAGGTTTATGGTGTAGGCTTTAGGGTTTGTGGTTCAGGGTTTTGTGTTAAGGGTGTAAGGTTTAGGATTTAGGGATTATGGTTTGGGGTTGAAGGTTTATTAGGGTTTATGCTTTAGGGTTTATAGTTTAGGGTTTTATGCTTTAAGGTTTATGGTGTAGGCTTTAGGGTTTGTGGTTCAGGGTTTTGTGTTAAGGGTGTAAGGTTTAGGATTTAGGGATTATGGTTTGGGGTTGAAGGTTTATTAGGGTTTATGCTTTAGGGTTTATAGTTTAGGGTTTTATGCTTTAAGGTTTATGGTGTAGGCTTTAGGGTTTGTGGTTCAGGGTTTTGTGTTAAGGGTGTAAGGTTTAGGATTTAGGGATTATGGTTTGGGGTTGAAGGTTTATTAGGGTTTATGCTTTAGGGTTTATAGTTTAGGGTTTTATGCTTTAAGGTTTATGGTGTAGGCTTTAGGGTTTGTGGTTCAGGGTTTTGTGTTAAGGGTGTAAGGTTTAGGATTTAGGGATTATGGTTTGGGGTTGAAGGTTTATTAGGGTTTATGCTTTAGGGTTTATAGTTTAGGGTTTTATGCTTTAAGGTTTATGGTGTAGGCTTTAGGGTTTGTGGTTCAGGGTTTTGTGTTAAGGGTGTAAGGTTTAGGATTTAGGGATTATGGTTTGGGGTTGAAGGTTTATTAGGGTTTATGCTTTAGGGTTTATAGTTTAGGGTTTTATGCTTTAAGGTTTATGGTGTAGGCTTTAGGGTTTGTGGGTTAGGGTTTAGTGTTTAGGCGTTAGGATTTAGGGTTTAGGCTTTATGGTTTGTGCTTTAGGATTTAGGGTTTGTGGCTTAGTGTTTAGTGTTTAGGGGTTAGGCTTTAAGGTTTGTGGTTTAGGATTAAAGGTGTAGGGATTAGGGTTTATTTAGGGTTTAAGGTTTATGGTTTGGGGTTGCGGGTTTAGGGTTTATGCTCTAGGGTTTAGGGTTTAGGATTTATAGTCTAGGGTTTAGGCTTTAGGGTGTAGGGTTTACGGTTTAGGGTTTAGGGTTTAGGGTTTATGGTTTATGGTTTGGGTTTAGGATTTAAGCTTTAAGGTTTATGTTTTAGGGTTTATGGTTTAGGCTTTAGGGTTTGTGGTTTTGGGTTTAGTGTTTAGGGTTTAGGATTTAGGGTTTACGCTTTAGGCTTCAGGGTTTGGGATTTTGGTTTAAGGGTGTAGGGTGTACTGTTTAGGGTATAGGGTTTATGGTTTATGGTTTGGGGTTGACTGTTTATGTTTTAGGGTTTAGGGTTTAGGGTTTGTGGTTTAGGGTTTAGATTTTATGGTTTGGCGTTAAGGGTTTATGGTTTAGGATTTAGGGTTTGTGGCTTAGTGTTTAGTGTTTAGGGTTTAGGCTTTAAGGTTTGTGGTTTAGGGTTTAGTGTTTATGGTTTAGATTTAGGGTTTATGCTTTAGGCGTTAGGGTTTAGGGTTTAGGACTTAGTGTTTAGGGTTTATGCTTTAGGGTTTATGGTTTAGGCTTTAGGCTTTAGGGTTTATGGTTTGGGGTTGAGATTTATGCTTTATGGTTTAGAGTTTAGGGTTTAGGCTTTAGGCTTTAGGATTTGTGGTTTAGGATTTAGTGTTTATGGTTTATGGTTTGGGGATTAGGGTTTAGGGTTTAGGGTTTATGCTCTAGGGTTTAGGGTTTAGAGTTTATGGTTTAGCCTTTTGGGATTATGGTTTGGGGTTTAGGGTTTAGGGTTTAGGGTTTATGGTTTAGTCTTTATGGTTTAGGGTTTAGGGTTTATAGTTTATGGTTTATGGTTTGGGGTTGAGGGGTTAGTGTTTAGGGTTTAAGGTTTTTGCTTTAGGGTTTATGGTTTAGGGTTCAGGGTTTAGGGTTTGTGGATAAGGGTTTAGTGTTTAGGGTTTAGGATTTAGGGTTTTGGCTTTAGGCTTTAGTGTTTGTGGTTTATGGTTAAAGGTTTAGGGTTTAGGGTTTAGGCTTTATGATTTGGGGTTGAGGGTTTATGGTTCAGGGTTTAAGGCTTTATGGTTTGTGCTTTAGGATTTAGGGTTTATGGTTTAGGGTTGAGGGTTTATGATTTAGGGTTTAGGCTTTAATGTTTGTGGTTTCAGGTTTAGGGTGTATGGTTTAGGGTTGAGGGTTTATGGTTTGGTGTTGAAGGCTTATGGTTTAGGATTTAGGCTTTATGGTTTGTGGTTTAGGGTTTAGGGTTTAATGTTGAGGGTTTAGAGTTTACACTTTAGGGTTTAGGGTTTAGGGTTTGTGCTTTAGGGTTTCTGGCTTAGGGTTTAGGGTTTAATATTTAGGATTTAGGGTTTTGGGTTTAGGCTTAGGATCTAGTGTTTATGGTTTAGGGTTTATAGTTTATGGTTTGGGGTTGAGGGGTTATGGTTTAGGGCTTATGATTTGTGGCTGAGGGTTTATGGTTTAGGGTTTAGGGTTTAGGTTGTAGCATTTAGGGTTTATGGTGTAGCAATTAGGGTTTAGGGTTTGGCGTTGAAGGTTTATGGTTTAGGGTTTAGGGTTTATAGTCTAGGGTTTAGGCTTTAGTGTTTGTGATTTATGGTTTGGGGTGTAGGGTTAAGGGTTTATGGTTTGGGGTTGAAGGTTTATAGTTTAGGCTTTAGGCTTTAGGGTTTCTGGTTTAGGGTATATTGTTTAGGGTTTAGGTTTTGGGTTTATGGTTTGGGGTTTAGGGTTTAGGGTTTATGCTTTAGGGTTTAGGGTTTATGCTTTAGGGTTTGTGGTTTAGGGTTTAGTGTTTAGGCGTTAGGATTTAGGGTTTAGGCTTTAGGTTTTAGGGTTTGTGGTTTAGGATTAAAGGTGTAGGGATTAGGGTTTAGGGTTTATGGTTTGGGTTTGAGGGTTTATGGTTTATGATTTAAGGCTTTATTGTTTGTGATTTAGGGTTGAGGGTTTATGGTTTGGGGTTGAGGATTTATGGTTTAGGTTTTATGCTTTAGGGTTTGTGGTTTCAGGTTTAGGGTGTAGGGTTTAGGGTTTAGCATTTAGGGTTTATGGTTTGGGGTTGAGGGTTTTTGGTTTAGGATTTAGGCTTTAGAGTTTGTGGTTTAGAGTTTAGTGTTTGGGTTTATGGTTTATGGTTTAGGGTTTAGGATTTAGGGTTTAGGGTTTAGGGTTTAAGGTTTAGGGTTTATGGTTTAGGGTTTAGAGTTTATGGTCTATGGTGTATGGTTTAGGGTTTATGGTTTATTGTTTGGGGTTGATGGTTTATAGTTTAGGGTTTATGGTTTGGGGTTGACAGTTTACGGTTTAGGGTTTAGCTTTTAGAATTTGTGGTTTAGGGTTTAGGGTGTCTCGTTTAGGGTTTAGGGTTTATGCTTTGGGGTTGAGGGTTTATGGTTTAGGGTTTATGGTTTAGGGTTTAGGGTTTAGAGTTTAGGGTTTAGGGTTTACGGTTTAGGGTCTAGGGTTTAGGGTTTATGGTTTAGGGTTTGTGCTTTAGGGTTTAGTGTTTAGGGTTTAGGATTTAGGGTTTAGGGTTTAGGCTTTAGGGTTTGTGGTTTATGGTTAATGGTGTAGGGTTTAGGGTTTAGGGTTTATGATTTGGGGTTGAGGGTTTATGGTTCAGGGTTTAAGGCTTTATGATTTGTGGTTTAGGATTTAGGGTTTATGGTTTGGGTTGAGGGTTTATGGTTTATGGTTTAGGCTTTAGGGTTTGTGGTTTCAGGTTTAGGGTGTATCGTCTAGGGTTTAGGGTTTATGGTTTGGGATTGAAGGTTTATGGTTTATGATTTAGGCTTTAGGGTTTGTGGTTTAGTGTTTAGGGTTTAATGTTGAGGGTTTAGAGTTTACACTTTAGGGTTTAGGGTTTAGGGTTTGTGCTTTAGGGTTTCTGGTTTAGGATGTAAGGTTTAGGGTTTAGGATTTAGGATTTAAGATTTAGGATTTTGGGTTTAGGTTTAGGGTCTAGGGTGTATGGTTTAGGGTTTATAGTTTATGGTTTGGGGTTGAGGGTTTATGGTTTAGGGCTTATGATTTATGGTTGAGGGTTTATGGTTTAGGTTTATGGTTTGTGGTTTAGGGTTTAGGGTGTAGCAATTAGGGTTTAGGGTTTATGGTTTAGGTTTAGGGTTTGTGGTTTAGGGTTTATGGTTTGGTGTTGATGGTTTATGGTTTAGGGTTTAGGGTTTATAGTCTAGGGTTTCGGCTTTAGGGTTTGTGGTTTATGGTTTGGGGTGTAGGGTTAAGGGTTTATGGTTTGGGATTGAAGGTTTATGGTTTAGGGTTTAGACTTTAGGGTTTATGGTTTAGGGTTTAGGGTATAGGATTTAGGGTTTAGGGTTTAGGGTTTAGGGTTTATGGTTTGGGGTTTAGGGTTTATGGTTTGGGGTTTAGGGTTTAGGGTTTAGGGTTTATGTTTTAGGGTTTATGGTTTAGGGTTTATTGTTTAGGCTTTAGGGTTCGTGGTTTAAGGTTTAGTATTAAATTTAGGGTTTAGTGTTTAGAGTTTATGGTTTAGCCTTTTGGGATTATGGTTTGGGGTTGAGGGTTTAGGGTTTAGGGTTTAGGGTTTATGGTTTAGTTAGGCTTTAGGGTTTGTGGTTTAATGTTTAGGGTGTAGGCTTTTGGGTTTAGGGTTTATGGTTTGTGGTTGAGGGTTTATGCTTTAGGATTTAATCTTTAAGGTTTGTGGTTTAGGCTTTAGGGTTTAGGGTTTAGGGTTTAGGGTTTAGGGTTTAGGGTTTAGGGTTTAGGATTTAAGGTTTAGGGTTTATGCTTTAGGGTTTAGGGTTTGTGGTTTTAGGTTTAGGTTTTAGGGTTTAGAATTTAGGGTTTACGCTTTAGGCTTTAGGGTTTGGGATTTTGGGTTAAGGGTGTAGTGTGTACTGTTTAGGGTTTAGGGTTTATGGTTTATGGTTTGGGGTTGACGGTTTATGTTTTAGGGTTTAGGCTTTAGGGTTTGTGGTTTAGGGTTTATGGTTTATAGTTTGGCGTTAAGGGTTTATGGTTTAGGATTTAGGGTTTGTGGTTTAGGGTTTAGTGTTTAGGGTTTAGGGTTTAAGGTTTATGGTTTAGGGTTTAGTGTTTATGGTTTAGATTTAGGGTTTATGCTTTAGGCTTTAGGGTTTGTGCTTTTGGGTTTATTCTTTAGGGTTTATGGTTTGGTGTTTAGGGTTTATGATTTAGTGTTTAGGGTTTATGCTTTAGGGTTTATGGTTTAAGCGTTAGGCTTTAGGGTTTATGGTTTGGGGTTGAGGGTTTATGGTTTATGGTTTAGAGCTTAGGGTTTAGGGTTTAGCCTTTAGAGTTTGTGGTTGAGGGTTTAGGGTGTATCATTTAGGGTTTAGGGTTTATGGTTTGGGGTTGATGGTTTATGGTTTAGGGCTTAGGGATTATAGTTTAGCGTTTAGGCTTTACAGTTTGTGGTTTAAGGTTTACGGTGTGGTATTTTTTTGGGTTTAGGTTGTAGGGTTTAGGGTTTATGGTTTGGGGTTAAGGGTTTATGGTTTAGTTAGGCTTTAGGGTTTGTGGTTTAATGTTTAGGGTGTATGCTTTTGGGTTTAGGGTTTATGGTTTGTGGTTGAGGGTTTATGCTTTAGGATTTAATCTTTAGGGTTTGTGGTTTAGGCTTTAGGGTGTAGGGTTTAGGGTTTAGGGTTTAGGGTTTAGGGTTTAGGGTTTAGGATTTAAGGTTTAGGGTTTATGCTTTAGGGTTTATGGTTTATGGTTTGGGGATTACGGTTTAGGGTTTAGGATTTATGCTTTAGGGTTTAGGGTTTAGAGTTTATGGTTTATCCTTTTGGGATTATAGTTTGGGGTTTAGGGTTTAGGGTTTAGGGTTTAGGGTTTATGCTTTAGTCTTTATGGTTTAGGGTTTAGGGTTTAGGGTTTAGGGTTTAGGGTTTATGGTTTAGGGTTTAGGGTTTAGGGTTTAGGGTTTAGGGTTTATAGTTTAGGGTTTTATGCTTTAAGGTTTATGGTGTAGGCTTTAGGGTTTGTGGTTTAGGATTTAGTGCTTATGGTTTATGGTTTAGGGTTTATGGTTTAGGGTTTATGGTTTATGGTTTATACTATAGGGTTTAGGGTTTAGGCTTTTGGGGTTTATGGTTTAGGATTTAGGGTTTATGGTTTAGTGTTTAGATTTATGGTTTGGGTTTAGGGTTTAGTGTTTAGGGTTTATGCTTTAGGGTTTATGGTTTAGGGTTTAGGGTTTATAGTCTAGGGTTTAGGGTTTAGGGTTTATAGTCTAGGGTTTAGGCTTTAGGGTTTGCGGTTTAGGGTTTAGGGTTTATAGTCTAGGGTTTAGGCTTTAGGGTTTGCGGTTTAGGGTTTAGGGTTTATAGTCTAGGGTTTAGGCTTTAGGGTTTGCGGTTTAGGGTTTAGGGTTTATAGTCTAGGGTTTAGGCTTTAGGGTTTGCGGTTTAGGGTTTAGGGTTTATAGTCTAGGGTTTAGGCTTTAGGGTTTGCGGTTTAGGGTTTAGGGTTTATAGTCTAGGGTTTAGGCTTTAGGGTTTGCGGTTTAGGGTTTAGGGTTTATAGTCTAGGGTTTAGGCTTTAGGGTTTGCGGTTTAGGGTTTAGGGTTTATAGTCTAGGGTTTAGGCTTTAGGGTTTGCGGTTTAGGGTTTAGGGTTTATAGTCTAGGGTTTAGGCTTTAGGGTTTGCGGTTTAGGGTTTAGGGTTTATAGTCTAGGGTTTAGGCTTTAGGGTTTGCGGTTTAGGGTTTAGGGTTTATAGTCTAGGGTTTAGGCTTTAGGGTTTGCGGTTTAGGGTTTAGGGTTTATAGTCTAGGGTTTAGGCTTTAGGGTTTGCGGTTTAGGGTTTAGGGTTTATAGTCTAGGGTTTAGGCTTTAGGGTTTGCGGTTTAGGGTTTAGGGTTTATAGTCTAGGGTTTAGGCTTTAGGGTTTGCGGTTTAGGGTTTAGGGTTTATAGTCTAGGGTTTAGGCTTTAGGGTTTGCGGTTTAGGGTTTAGGGTTTATAGTCTAGGGTTTAGGCTTTAGGGTTTGCGGTTTAGGGTTTAGGGTTTATAGTCTAGGGTTTAGGCTTTAGGGTTTGCGGTTTAGGGTTTAGGGTTTATAGTCTAGGGTTTAGGCTTTAGGGTTTGCGGTTTAGGGTTTAGGGTTTATAGTCTAGGGTTTAGGCTTTAGGGTTTGCGGTTTAGGGTTTAGGGTTTATAGTCTAGGGTTTAGGCTTTAGGGTTTGCGGTTTAGGGTTTAGGGTTTATAGTCTAGGGTTTAGGCTTTAGGGTTTGCGGTTTAGGGTTTAGGGTTTATAGTTTAGGGTTTTATGCTTTAAGGTTTATGGTGTAGGCTTTAGGGTTTGTGGTTTAGGATTTAGTGCTTATGGTTTATGGTTTGGGGTTGACGGTTTATGTTTTAGGGTTTAGGCTTTAGGGTTTGTGGTTTAGGGTTTAGGGTTTATAGTTTGGCGTTAAGGGTTTATGGTTTATGATTTAGGGTTTGTGGTTTAGGGTTTAGTGTTTAGGGTTTAGGGTTTAAGGTTTGTGGTTTAGGGTTTAGTGTTTATGGTTTAGATTTAGGGTTTATGCTTTAGGCTTTAGGGTTTGTGCTTTAGGGTTTATTCTTTAGGGTTTATGTTTTGGTGTTTAGGGTTTAGGATTTAGTGTTTAGGGTTTATGCTTTAGGGTTTATGGTTTAAGCGTTAGGCTTTAGGGTTTATGGTTTGGGGTTGAGGGTTTATGGTTTATGGTTTAGAGCTTAGGGTTTATTTAAGGTTTGGGGTGAAGGGTTTAGGGTTTATGGTTTGGGGGTGAGGGTTTAAGGTTTATGCTTTAGGCTTTAGGGTTTGTGGTTTAATGTTTAGGGTTTAGGGTTTATGGCTTGGGGTTGATGGTTTATGGTTTATAGTCTAGGGTTTAGGGTTTAGGGTTTAGGGTTTGTGCTGTAGGGTTTAGTGTTTAGGGTTTAGGATTTAGGGTTTAGGGTTTAGGCTTTAGGGTTTGTGGTTTATGGTTAAAGGTGTAGGGTTTATGGTTTAGGGTTTATGATTTGGGGTTGAGGGTTTATGGTTCAGGGTTTAAGGCTTTATGGTTTATGATTTAGGATTTAGGGTTTATGGTTTGGGGTTGATGGTTTAGGGTTTAGGGTTTAGACTTTAGGATTTGTGGTTTCAGGTTTAGGGTGTAGGGTCTAGGGTTTAGGGTTTCTGGTTTGGGATTGAAGGTTTATGGTTTATGATATAGGCTTTAGGGTTTGTGGTTTAGTGTTTAGGGTTTAATGTTGAGGGTTTAGAGTTTACACTTTAGGGTTTAGGGTTTAGGGTTTGTGCTTTAGGGTTTCTGGTTTAGGATGTAAGGTTTAGGGTTTAGGATTTAGGATTTAAGATTTAGGATTTTGGGTTTAGGTTTAGGGTCTAGGGTGTATGGTTTAGGGTTTATAGTTTATGGTTTGGGGTTGTGGGTTTATGGTTTAGGGCTTATGATTTATGGTTGAGGGTTTATGGTTTAGGTTTATGGTTTGTGGTTTAGGGTTTAGGGTGTAGCAATTAGGGTTTAGGGTTTATGGTTTAGGTTTAGGGTTTGTGGTTTAGGGTTTATGGTTTGGCGTTGATGGTTTATGGTTTATGGTTTAGGGTTTATAGTCTAGGGTTTCGGCTTTAGGGTTTGTGGTTTATGGTTTGGGGTGTAGGGTTAAGGGTTTATGGTTTGGGATTGAAGGTTTATGGTTTAGGGTTTAGACTTTAGGGTTTATGGTTTATGGTTTAGGGTATAGGATTTAGGGTTTAGGGTTTAGGGTTTATGGTTTGGGGTTTAGGGTTTATGGTTTGGGGTTTAGGGTTTAGGGTTTAGGGTTTATGCTTTAGGGTTTATGGTTTAGGGTTTATTGTTTAGGCTTTAGGGTTCGTGGTTTAAGGTTTAGTATTAAGGGTGTAAGGTTTAGGATTTAGGGATTATGGTTTGGGGTTGAGGGTTTATGGTTTATGGTTTAGGGTTTAGGATTTATAGTCTAGGGTTTAGGCTTTAGGGTTTTTGGTTTAAGGTTTGGGGTGAAGGGTTTAGGGATTATGGTTTGGGGTTGAGGGTTTAGGGTTTAGGGTTTATAGTTTGGCGTTAAGGGTTTATGGTTTAGGATTTAGGGTTTGTGGTTTCAGGTTTAGGGTGTACGGTTTAGGGTAGGGTTTAGGATTTATAGTCTAGGGTTTAGGCTTTAGGGTTTGTGGTTTATGGTTTGGGGTGTAGGGTTAAGGGTTTATGGTTTGGGATTGAAGGTTTATGGTTTAGGGTTTAGGATTTTGGTTTAGGAGGGTTTATGGTTTAGGGTTTATTGTTTAGGCTTTAGGGTTCGTGGTTTAAGGTTTAGTATTAAGGGTGTAAGGTTTAGGATTTAGGGATTAGGGTTAAGGGTGTAGTGTGTACTGTTTAGGGTTTAGGGGTTATGGTTTATGGTTTGGGGTTGACGGTTTATGTTTTAGGGTTTAGGCTTTAGGGTTTGTGGTTTAGGGTTTAGGGTTTATAGTTTGGCGTTAAGGGTTTATGGTTTAGGATTTAGGGTTTGTGGTTTAGGGTTTAGTGTTTAGGGTTTAGGGTTTAAGGTTTGTGGTTTAGGGTTTAGTGTTTATGGTTTAGATTTAGGGTTTATGCTTTAGGCTTTAGGGTTTGTGCTTTAGGGTTTATTCTTTAGGGTTTATGGTTTGGTGTTTAGGGTTTATGATTTAGTGTTTAGGGTTTATGCTTTAGGGTTTATGGTTTAAGCGTTAGGCTTTAGGGTTTATGGTTTGGGGTTGAGGGTTTATGGTTTATGGTTTAGAGCTTAGGGTTTATGGTTTATGCTTTAGGGTTTGTGGTTTAGGATTTAGTGTTTATGGTTTATGGTTTGGGGATTACGGTTTAGGGTTTAGGATTTATGCTTTAGGGTTTAGTGTTTAGAGTTTATGGTTTAGCCTTTTGGGATTATGGTTTGGGGTTGAGGGTTTAGGGTTTAGGGTTTAGGGTTTATGCTTTAGTCTTTATGGTTTAGGGTTTAGGGTTTATGGTTTAGGGTTTATAGTTTAGGGTTTATGCTTTAAGGTTTATGGTGTAGGCTTTAGGGTTTGTGGTTTAGGATTTAGTGTTTATGGTTTAGGGTTTATAGTTTAGGGTTTTATGCTTTAAGGTTTATGGTGTAGGCTTTAGGGTTTGTGGTTTAGGATTTAGTGTTTATGGTTTATGGTTTGGGGATTACGGTTTAGGGTTTAGGATTTATGCTTTAGGATTTAGGGTTTAGAGTTTATGGTTTAGCCTTTTGGGATTATGGTTTGGGGTTGAGGGTTTAGGGTTTAGGGTTTAGGGTTTATGCTTTAGTCTTTATGGTTTAGGGTTTAGGGTTTATGGTTTAGGGTTTATAGTTTAGGGTTTTATGCTTTAAGGTTTATGGTGTAGGCTTTAGGGTTTGTGGTTTAGGATTTAGTGCTTATGGTTTATGGTTTAGGGTTTTTGGTTTTGGGTTTATGGTTTATGGTTTATACTATAGGGTTTAGGGTTTAGGCTTTTGGGGTTTAGGGTTTAGGATTTAGGGTTTATGGTTTAGTGTTTAGATTTATGGTTTGGGTTTAGGGTTTAGTGTTTAGGGTTTATGCTCTAGGGTATAGGGTTTAGGGTTTAGTGTTTGTGGTTTAATGTTTAATGTTTAGGGTTTAGGATTTAGGGTTTATAGTTTAGGGTTTATGGTTTATAGTCTAGGGTTTAGGCTTTAGGGTTTTTGGTTTAAGGTTTGGGGTGAAGGGTTTAGGGTTTATGGTTTGGGGTTGAGGGTTTAAGTTTATGCTTTAGGCTTTAGGGTTTGTGGTTTAATGTTTAGGGTTTAGGGTTTATGGCTTGGGGTTGATGGTTTATGATTTATAGTCTAGGGTTTAGGGTTTAGGGTTTAGGGTTTGTGCTTTAGGGTTTAGTGTTTAGGGTTTAGGATTTAGGGTTTAGGGTTTAGGCTTTAGGGTTTGTGGTTTATGGTTAAAGGTGTAGGGTTTATGGTTTAGGGTTTATGATTTGGGGTTGAGGGTTTATGGTTCAGGGTTTAAGGCTTTATGGTTTATGATTTAGGATTTAGGGTTTATGGTTTGGGGTTTAGGGTTTAGGGTTTAGACGTTAGGATTTGTGGTTTCAGGTTTAGGGTGTAGGGTCTAGGGTTTAGGGTTTCTGGTTTGGGATTGAAGGTTTATGGTTTATGATTTAGGCTTTAGGGTTTGTGGTTTAGTGTTTAGGGTTTAATGTTGAGGGTTTAGAGTTTACACTTTAGGGTTTAGGGTTTAGGGTTTGTGCTTTAGGGTTTCTGGTTTAGGATGTAAGGTTTAGGGTTTAGGATTTAGGATTTAAGATTTAGGATTTTGGGTTTAGGTTTAGGGTCTAGGGTGTATGGTTTAGGGTTTATGGTTTATGATTTGGGGTTGAGTGTTTATGGTTTAGGGTTTTATGGTTCGGGGCTGATAGTTTATGATTTAGGGTTTAGCCTTTAGAGTTTGTGGTTAAGGGTTTAGGGTGTATCATTTAGGGTTTATGGTTTATGGTTTGGGGTTGAGGGTTTTTGGTTTAGGGCTTATGATTTATGGTTGAGGGTTTATGGTTTAGGTTTATGGTTTGTGGTTTAGGGTTTAGGGTGTAGCAATTAGGGTTTAGGGTTTATGGTTTAGGTTTAGGGTTTGTGGTTTAGGGTTTATGGTTTGGGGTGTAGGGTTAAGGGTTTATGGTTTGGGATTGAAGGTTTATGGTTTAGGGTTTAGACTTTAGGGTTTATGGTTTAGGGTTTAGGGTATAGGATTTATGGTTTGGGGTTTAGGGTTTATGGTTTGGGGTTTACGGTTTAGGGTTTAGGGTTTATGCTTTAGGGTTTATGGTTTAGGGTTTATTGTTTAGGCTTTAGGGTTCGTGGTTTAAGGTTTAGTGTTAAGGGTGTAAGGTTTAGGATTTAGGGATTATGGTTTGGGGTTGAGGGTTTATGGTTTATGGTTTAGGGTTTAGGATTTTGGTTTAGGGTTTAAGGTTTAGGATTTAGTGTTTATGGTTTGGGGTTGAAGGTATATGGTTTAAGGTTTAGGGTTTATAATTTAGGGTTTAGGTGTTTTTATGGTTTAGGGTTTAGGGTTTAGGGTTTAAGGTTTAGGGTATAGAGTTTATGGTCTAGGGTGTATGGTTTAGGGTTTATGGTTTATGATTTGGGGTTGAGTGTTTATGGTTTAGGGTTTTATGGTTCGGGGCTGATAGTTTATGATTTAGGGTTTAGCCTTTAGAGTTTGTGGTTAAGGGTTTAGGGTGTATCATTTAGGGTTTATGGTTTATGGTTTGGGGTTGAGGGTTTATGGTTTATGGTTTAGGGCTTAGGGATTATAGTTTAGCGTTTAGGCTTTACAGTTTGTGGTTTAAGGTTTACGGTGTGGTATTTTTTTGGGTTTAGGTTGTAGGGTTTAGGGTTTATGGTTTGGGGACGAGGGGTTAGTGTTTAAGGTTTAGGTTTGGGGTTGAGGGTTTAGGGTTTAGGGTTTATGGTTTAGTTAGGCTTTAGGGTTTGTGGTTTAGGATTTAGTGTTTATGGTTTATGGTTTGGGGATTACGGTTTAGGGTTTAGGATTTATGCTTTAGGGTTTAGTGTTTAGAGTTTATGGTTTAGCCTTTTGGGATTATGGTTTGGGGTTGAGGGTTTATGCTTTATGGTTTAGGGCTTAGGGATTATAGTTTAGCGTTTAGGCTTTACAGTTTGTGGTTTAAGGTTTACGGTGTGGTATTTTTTTGGGTTTAGGTTGTAGGGTTTAGGGTTTATGGTTTGGGGACGAGGGGTTAGTGTTTAAGGTTTAGGTTTGGGGTTGAGGGTTTAGGGTTTAGGGTTTATGGTTTAGTTAGGCTTTAGGGTTTGTGGTTTAGGATTTAGTGTTTATGGTTTATGGTTTGGGGATTACGGTTTAGGGTTTAGGATTTATGCTTTAGGGTTTAGTGTTTAGAGTTTATGGTTTAGCCTTTTGGGATTATGGTTTGGGGTTGAGGGTTTATGCTTTATGGTTTAGGGCTTAGGGATTATAGTTTAGCGTTTAGGCTTTACAGTTTGTGGTTTAAGGTTTACGGTGTGGTATTTTTTTGGGTTTAGGTTGTAGGGTTTAGGGTTTATGGTTTGGGGACGAGGGGTTAGTGTTTAAGGTTTAGGTTTGGGGTTGAGGGTTTAGGGTTTAGGGTTTATGGTTTAGTTAGGCTTTAGGGTTTGTGGTTTAGGATTTAGTGTTTATGGTTTATGGTTTGGGGATTACGGTTTAGGGTTTAGGATTTATGCTTTAGGGTTTAGTGTTTAGAGTTTATGGTTTAGCCTTTTGGGATTATGGTTTGGGGTTGAGGGTTTATGCTTTATGGTTTAGGGCTTAGGGATTATAGTTTAGCGTTTAGGCTTTACAGTTTGTGGTTTAAGGTTTACGGTGTGGTATTTTTTTGGGTTTAGGTTGTAGGGTTTAGGGTTTATGGTTTGGGGACGAGGGGTTAGTGTTTAAGGTTTAGGTTTGGGGTTGAGGGTTTAGGGTTTAGGGTTTATGGTTTAGTTAGGCTTTAGGGTTTGTGGTTTAGGATTTAGTGTTTATGGTTTATGGTTTGGGGATTACGGTTTAGGGTTTAGGATTTATGCTTTAGGGTTTAGTGTTTAGAGTTTATGGTTTAGCCTTTTGGGATTATGGTTTGGGGTTGAGGGTTTATGCTTTATGGTTTAGGGCTTAGGGATTATAGTTTAGCGTTTAGGCTTTACAGTTTGTGGTTTAAGGTTTACGGTGTGGTATTTTTTTGGGTTTAGGTTGTAGGGTTTAGGGTTTATGGTTTGGGGACGAGGGGTTAGTGTTTAAGGTTTAGGTTTGGGGTTGAGGGTTTAGGGTTTAGGGTTTATGGTTTAGTTAGGCTTTAGGGTTTGTGGTTTAGGATTTAGTGTTTATGGTTTATGGTTTGGGGATTACGGTTTAGGGTTTAGGATTTATGCTTTAGGGTTTAGTGTTTAGAGTTTATGGTTTAGCCTTTTGGGATTATGGTTTGGGGTTGAGGGTTTAGGGTTTAGGGTTTATGCTTTAGTCTTTATGGTTTAGGGTTTAGGGTTTATGGTTTAGGGTTTATAGTTTAGGGTTTTATGCTTTAAGGTTTATGGTGTAGGCTTTAGGGTTTGTGGTTTAGGATTTAGTGCTTATGGTTTATGGTTTAGGGTTTATGGTTTATGGTTTATACTATATGGTTTAGGGTTTAGGATTTTGGGGTTTAGGGTTTAGGATTTAGGGTTTATGGTTTAGTGTTTAGGATTTATGGTTTGGGTTTAGTGTTTAGTGTTTAGGGTTTATGCTCTAGGGTATAGGGTTTAGGGTTTAGTGTTTGTGGTTTAATGTTTAATGTTTAGGGTTTAGGATTTAGGGTTTATAGTTTAGGGTTTATGGTTTATAGTCTAGGGTTTAGGCTTTAGGGTTTTTGGTTTAAGGTTTGGGGTGAAGGGTTTAGGGTTTATGGTTTGGGGTTGAGGGTTTAAGGTTTATGCTTTAGGCTTTAGGGTTTGTGGTTTAATGTTTAGGGTTTAGGGTTTATGGCTTGGGGTTGATGGTTTATGGTTTAGGCTTTAGGCTTTAGGTTTTCTGGTTTATGGTTTAGGGTGTAGGGTTTATTAAGGTTTATGGTTTAGGGTTTATGGTTTGGGCTTGAGGGGTTAGTGTTTAAGCTTTAGGGTTTATGCTTTAGGGTTTATGGTTTAGGGTTTAGGGTTTAGGTTGTGGTTTAGGATTTAGTGTTTAGGGTTTAGGATTTAGGGTTTAGGCTTTAGGCATTAGGGTTTGTGGTTTTTGGTTAAAGATGTTGGGTTTAGGGTTTAGGGTTTATGATTTGGGGTTGAGGGTTTATGGTTCATGGTTTAAGGCTTTATGGTTTGTGGTTTAGGATTTAGGGTTTATCGTTTGGGGTTGGGGGTTTATGGTTTAGGGTTTAGGCTTTAGGGTTTGTGGTTTCAGGTTTAGGGTGTAGGGTTTATGGTCAAGGTTTATTGTTTGGGGTTGAAAGTTTATGGTTTAGGATTTAGGCTTTAGGGTTTGTGGTTTAGGGTTTAGGGTTTAATGTTGAGGTTTTAAAGTTTACACTTTTGGGTTTATGGTTTAGGGTTTGTTCTTTAGGATTTCTAGTTTTGGGTTTAGGGTTTAGGGTTTAGGATTTAGGATTTAAGATTCAGGTTTTGTGTTTAGGATTTGGGTCTAGGGTGTTTGGTTTAGGGTTTATAGCTTTTGGTTTGGGGTTGAGAGTTTATGCTTTTGGGCTTATGATTTGTGGTTAAGGTTTTACGGTTTAGGGTTTAGGGTCTGTGGTTTAGGGTTTAGGGTGTGGCCATTAGGGTTTAGGGTGTGGCCATTAGGGTTTAGGGTTTGGCCTTGAGGGTTTAGGGTTTAGGGTTTATGTTTTATAGTCTAGGGTTTAGGGTTTAGGGTTTATGGCTTGGGGTTGATGGTTTATGGTTTAGGCTTTAGGCTTTAGGTTTTGTGGTTTATGGTTTAGGCTGTATGATTTAGGGTTTATGGTTTAGGGTTTATGGTTTGGTGTTGAGGGGTTAGTGTTTAAGGTTTAGGGTTTATGCTTTAGGGTTTATGGTTTAGGGTTTGTGCTTTAGGGTTTAGTGTTTAGGGTTTAGGATTTAGGGTTTAGGCTTTAGGCTTTAGGGTTTGTGGTTTATGGTTAAAGGTGTAGGGTTTAGGGTTTAGGGTTTATGATTTGGGGTTGAGGGTTTATGGTTCAGGGTTTAAGGCTTTATGGTTTATGATTTAGGATTTATGGTTTATGGTTTGGGGTTGAGGGTTTAGGGTTTAGGGTTTAGACTTTAGGATTTGTGGTTTCAGGTTTAAGGTGTAGGGTCTAGGGTTTAGGGTTTCTGGTTTGGGATTGAAGGTTTATGGTTTATGATTTAGGCTTTAGGGTTTGTGGTTTAGTGTTTAGGGTTTAATGTTGAGGGTTTAGAGTTTACACTTTAGGGTTTAGGGTTTAGGGTTTGTGCTTTAGGGTTTCTGGTTTAGGATGTAGGGTTTAGGGTTTAGGGTTTAGGGTTTATAGTCTAGGGTTTAGGCTTTAGGGTTTGTGGTTTAAGGATTGGGGTGAAGGGTTTAGGGTTTATGGTTTGGGGTTGAGGGTTTAGGCTTTAGGCTTTAGGCTTTATGGTTTGTCATTTAAGGTTTAGGGTTTAGGGTTTAGGGCTTATGGCTTGGGGTTGATGGTTTATGGTTTAGGATTTAGGCTTTAGCATTTGTGGTTTAGTGTTTAGGGTTTAATGTTGAGGGTTTATAGTTTACGCTTTAGGGTTTAGGGTTTAGGGTTTGTGCTTAGGGTTTTTGGTTTAGGATTTAGGGTTTAGGGTTTAAGATTTAGGATTTAGGATTTTGGGTTTAGGTTTAGGGTCTAGGGTGTATGGTTTAGGGTTTATAGTTTATGGTTTGGGGTTGAGGGTTTATGGTTTAGGGCTTATGATTTATGGTTGAGGGTTTATGTTTTAGGTTTAGGGTTTGTGGTTTAGGGTTTATTGTGTAGCAATTAGGGTTTAGCATTTGGCGTTGAGGGTTTAGGGTTTAGGGTTTATAGTCTAGAGTTTAGGCTTTAGGGTTTGTGTTTTATGGTTTGGGTTTAGGGTTTAGGGTTTATGGTTTAGGGTTTAGGGCTTATGATTTATGGTTGAGGGTTTATGGTTTAGGTTTATGGTTTGTGGTTTAGGGTTTAGGGTGTAGCAATTAGGGTTTAGGGTTTATGGTTTAGGTTTAGGGTTTGTGGTTTAGGGTTTATGGTTTGGCATTGATGGTTTATGGTTTGGGGTGTAGGGTTAAGGGTTTATGGTTTGGGATTGAAGGTTTATGGTTTAGGGTTTAGACTTTAGGGTTTATGGTTTAAGGTTTAGGGTATAGGATTTAGGGTTTAGGGTTTAGGGTTTATGGTTTGGGGTTTATGGTTTATGGTTTGGGGTTTAGGGTTTATGGTTTAGGGTTTAGGGTTTAGGGTTTATGGTTTAGGGTTTAGGGTTTAGGGTTTATTGTTTAGGCTTTAGGGTTCGTGGTTTAGGGTTTAGTGTTAAGGGTGTAAGTTTTAGGATTTAGGGATTATGGTCTGGGGTTGAGGGTTTATGGTTTATCGTTTAGGGTTTAGGATTTTGGTTTAGGGTTTAAGGTTTAGGATTTAGTGTTAATGGTTTGGGGTTGAAGTTATATGGTTTAAGGTTTAGGGTTTATAGTTTAGGGTTTAGGTGTTTTTGTGGTTTAGAGTTTAGGGTTTAGGGTTTAAGGTTTAGGATTTAGTGTTAATGGTTTGGGGTTGAGGGTTTATGCTTTAGGATTTAATCTTTAGCGTTTGTGGTTTAGTCTTTAGGGTGTAGGGTTTAGGGTTTAAGGTTTAGGGTATAGAGTTTATGGTCTAGGGGGTATGGTTTAGGGTTTAGTGTTAAGGGTGTAAGTTTTAGGATTTAGGGATTATGGTCTGGGGTTGAGGGTTTATGCTTTAGGATTTAATCTTTAGCGTTTGTGGTTTAGTCTTTAGGGTGTAGGGTTTAGTGTTTAGGGTTTAGGGTTTATGGTTTATGGTTTGGGTTTAGGATTTAAGGTTTAGAGTTTATGCTTTAGGGTTTATGGTTTACACTTTAGGGTTTGGGGTTTTAGGTTTAATGTTTAGGGTTTAGGATTTAGGGTTTATGCTTTAGGCTTTAGGGTTTGGGATTTTGGGTTAAGGGTGTAGGGTGTACTGTTTAGGGTTTAGGGTTTATGGTTTATGGTTTGGGGTTGACGGTTTATGTTTTAGGGTTTAGGCTTTAGGGTTTGTGGTTTAGGGTTTAGGGTTTATGGTTTGGCGTTAAGGGTTTATGGTTTAGGATTTAGGGTTTGTGGTTTATGGTTTAGTGTTTAGGGTTTAGGCTTTAAGGTTTGTGGTTTAGGGTTTAGTGTTTATGGTTTAGATTTAGGGTTTATGCTTTAGGCTTTAGGGTTTGTGCTTTACGGTTTATTCTTTAGTGTTTATGGTTTGGGGTTTAGGGTTTACGATTTAGTGTTTAGGGTTTATGCTTTAGGGTTTATGGTTTAGGCGTTAGGCTTTAGGGTTTATGGTTTGGGGTTGAGGGTTTATGGTTTATGGTTTAGAGTTTTGGGTTTAGGGTTTAGGGTTTAGGCTTTAGGGTTTGTGGTTTACGATTTAGTGTTTATGGTTTATGGTTTGGGGATTAGGGTTTAGGGTTTAGGGTTTATGCTTTAGGGTTTAGGGGTTAGAGTTTATGGTTTAGCCTTTTGGGATTATGGTTTGGGGATGAGGGTTTAGGGTTTAGGGTTAAGGGTTTAGGGTTTAGGGTTTATGCTTTAGTCTTTATGGTTTAGGCTTTAGGCTTTAGGTTTTGTGGTTTATGGTTTAGGGTGTATGGTTTAGGGTTTATGGTTTGGGGATGAGGGGTTAGTGTTTAAGGTTTAGGGTTTATCCTTTAGGGTTTATGTTTTAGGGTTTGTGCTTTAGGGTTTAGTGTTTAGGGTTTAGGATTTAGGGTTTAGGGTTTAGGCTTTAGGGTTTGTGGTTTATGGTTAAAGGTGTAGGGTTTAGGGTTTAGGGTTTATGATTTGGTGTTGAGGGTTTATGGTTCAGGGTTTAAGGCTTTATGGTTTATGATTTAGGATTTAGGTTTTATGGTTTGGGGTTGAAGGTTTAGGGTTTAGGGTTTAGACTTTAGGATTTGTGGTTTCAGGTTTAGGGTGTAGGGTCTAGGGTTTAGGGTTTCTGGTTTGGGATTAATTGAAGGTTTATGGTTTATGATTTAGGCTTTAGGGTTTGTG
The DNA here is from genome assembly GCF_000816755.2 of Arachis ipaensis. NCBI lineage: Eukaryota > Viridiplantae > Streptophyta > Magnoliopsida > Fabales > Fabaceae > Arachis > Arachis ipaensis. Next base: position 64,531,126 of record NC_029793.2, read on the forward strand.
GTTTAGTGTTTAGGGTTTAATGTTGAGGGTTTAGAGTTTACACCTTAGGGTTTAGGGTTTAGGGTTTGTGCTTTAGGGTTTCTGGTTTAGGATGTAGGGTTTAGGGTTTAGGATTTAGGATTTAGGATTTAGGATTTTGGGTTTAGGTTTAGGGTCTAGGGTGTATGGTTTAGGGTTTATAGTTTATGGTTTGGGGTTGAGGGTTTATGGTTTAGGGCTTATGATTTATGGTTGAGGGTTTATGGTTTAGGTTTATGGTTTGTGGTTTAGGGTTTAGGGTGTAGCAATTAGGGTTTAGGGTTTATGGTTTAGGTTTAGGGTTTGTGGTTTAGGGTTTATGGTTTGGGGTGTAGGGTTAAGGGTTTATGGTTTGGGATTGAAGGTTTATGGTTTAGGGTTTAGACTTTAGGGTTTATGGTTTAAGGTTTAGGGTATAGGATTTAGGGTTTAGGGTTTAGGGTTTATGGTTTGGGGTTTATGGTTTATGGTTTGGGGTTTAGGGTTTATGGTTTAGGGTTTAGGGTTTATGGTTTATGGTTTAGGGTTTAAGGTTTAGGGTTTATTGTTTAGGCTTTAGGGTTCGTGGTTTAGGGTTTAGTGTTAAGGGTGTAAGTTTTAGGATTTAGGGATTATGGTCTGGGGTTGAGGGTTTATGGTTTATCGTTTAGGGTTTAGGATTTTGGTTTAGGGTTTAAGGTTTAGGATTTAGTGTTTATGGTTTAGGGTTGAAGTTATATGGTTTAAGGTTTACGGTTTATAGTTTAGGGTTTAGGTGTTTTTGTGGTTTAGAGTTTAGGGTTTAGGGTTTAAGGTTTAGGGTATAGAGTTTATGGTCTAGGGTGTATGGTTTAGGGTTTATGGTTTATGATTTGGGGTTGAGGGTTTATGGTTTAGGGCTTAGGGATTATAGTTTAGCGTTTAGGCTTTAGGTTTTGTGGTTTAAGGTTTACGGTGTAGTATTTTTTTGGGTTTAGGGTTTGTGGTTGAGGGTTTATGCTTTAGGATTTAATCTTTAGCGTTTGTGGTTTAGTCTTTAGGGTGTAGGGTTTAGTGTTTAGGGTTTAAGGTTTATGGTTTATGGTTTGGGTTTAGGATTTAAGGTTTAGAGTTTATGCTTTAGGGTTTATGGTTTACACTTTAGGGTTTGGGGTTTTAGGTTTAATGTTTAGGGTTTATGATTTAGGGTTTATGCTTTAGGCTTTAGGGTTTGGGATTTTGGGTTAAGGGTGTAGGGTGTACTGTTTAGGGTTTATGGTTTATGGTTTGGGGTTGACGGTTTATGTTTTAGGGTTTAGGCTTTAGGGTTTGTGGTTTAGGGTTTAGGGTTTATGGTTTGGCGTTAAGGGTTTATGCTTTAGGATTTAGGGTTTGTGGTTTATGGTTTAGTGTTTAGGGTTTAGGCTTTAAGGTTTGTGGTTTAGGGTTTAGTGTTTATGGTTTAGATTTAGGGTTTATGCTTTAGGCTTTAGGGTTTGTGCTTTACGGTTTATTCTTTAGGGTTTATGGTTTGGGGTTTAGGGTTTACGATTTAGTGTTTAGGGTTTATGCTTTAGGGTTTATGGTTTAGGCATTAGGCTTTAGGGTTTATGGTTTGGGGTTGAGGGTTTATGGTTTATGGTTTAGAGTTTTGGGTTTAGGGTTTAGGCTTTAGGGTTTGTGGTTTACGATTTAGTGTTTATGGTTTATGGTTTGGGGATTAGGGTTTAGGGTTTAGGGGTTAGAGTTTATGGTTTAGCCTTTTGGGATTATGGTTTGGGGGTGAGGGTTTAGGGTTTAGGGTTAAGGGTTTAGGGTTTAGGGTTTATGCTTTAGTCTTTATGGTTTAGGGTTTAGGGTTTATGGTTTATGGTTTATGGTTTAGGGTTGAGGGTTTAGGGTTTAGGGTTTATGGTTTATCATTTATGGCTTAGGGCTTAGGGTTTAGGGTTTAGGGTTTAGTGTTTAGGCTTTATGGTTTGTGGTTTAGGGTTTAGTGGTTAGGGTTTAGATTTAGGGTTTAGGCTTTATGGTTTAAGGTTTAGGCTTTAGGCTTTAGGGTTTGTGGTTTAGGCTTGAGTCTTTAGGGTTTATGGTTTGGGGTTGAGTGTTTAGGGTTTATGCTTTAGGGTTTAGGGTTTAGGGTTTATCCTTTAGGGTTTATGGTTTGCGATTTAGGGTTTATGGTTTAGGGTTTTATGCTTTAAGGTTTAGGGTGTAGGCTTTAGGGTTTGTGGTTTAGGATTTAGTGCTTATGGTTTATGGTTTGGGGTTTATGGTTTAGGGTTTATGGTTTATACTTTAGGGTTTCGGGTTTAGGCTTTTGGGGTTTAGGGTTTAGGATTTAGGGTTTATGGTTTAGAGTTTAGGATTTATGGTTTGGGTTTAGGGTTTAGGGTTTAGGGTTTATGCTCTAGGGTATAGGGTTTAGGGTTTAGGGTTTGTGGTTTAAGGTTTAGTGTTTAGGGTTTAGGATTTAGGGTTTATGGTTTGGCGTTGAGGGTTTATGGTTTAAGGATTAGGGTTTATAGTCTAGGGTTTAGGCTTTAGGGTTTTTGGTTTAAGGTTTGGGGTGAAGGTTTAGGGTTTATGGTTTGGGGTTGAGGGTTTAAGGTTTATGCTTTAGGGTTTAGGGTTTGTGGTTTAAGGTTTAGGGTTTAGGGTTTATGGTTTGGGGTTGAGGGTTTAAGGGTTGGGTTTAGGGTTTATGGTTTGGGGTTGAGGGTTTAAGGTTTATGCTTTATGGTTTAGGGTTTGTGGTTTAAGGTTTAGGGTTTAGGGTTTATGGCATGGGGTTGTTGGTTTATAGTTTAGGCTTTAAGCTTTAGGCTTTAGGTTTTATGGTTTATGGTTTAGGGTGTAGGGTTATTATGGTTTATGGTTTAGGGTTTATGGTCTGGGCTTGAGGGGTTAGTGTTTAAGCTTTAGGGTTTATGCTTTTGGGTTTATGGTTTAGGGTTTAGGGTTTAGGGTTTGTGGTTTAGGATTTAGTGTTTAGGGTTTATGCTTTAGGCATTAGGGTTTGTGGTTTATGGTTAAAGGTGTAGGGTTTAGGGTTTATGATTTGGGGTTTAGGGTTTATGGTTCAGTGTTTAAGGCTTTATGGTTTGTGGTTTAGGGTTTATGGTTTATGGTTTATGGTTTATGGTTTGGGGTTGAGGGTTTATGGTTTAGGCTTTATGCTTTAGGGTTTGTGGTTTTAGGTTTAGGGTGTAGGGTTTAGGGTCAGGGTTTATGGTTTAGGATTTAGGCTTTAGGGTTTGTGGTTTAGGGTTTAGGGTTTAATGTTGAGGGTTTAGAGTTTACACTTTAGGGTTTATGGTTTAGGGTTTGTTCTTTAGGTTTCTAGTTTAGGGTTTAGGGTTTAGGGTTTAGGATTTAGGATTTAAGATTTAGGGTTTTGGGTTTAGGTTTAGGGTCTAGGGTGTTTGGTTTAGGGTTTATAGTTTTTGGTTTGGGGTTGAGAGTTTATAGTTTAGGGCATATGATTTGTGGTTGAGGGTTTAGGGTTTAGGGTTTAGGGTCTGTGGTTTAGGGTTTAGGGTGTAGCCATTAGGGTTTATGGTTTGGCCTTGAGGGTTTAGTGTTTAGGGTTTTGGTTTTATAGTCTAGGTTTTAGGCTTTAGGGTTTATGGTTTATGGTTTGGGGTGTAGAGTTAAGGGTTTATGGTTTGGGGTTGAGGGTTTATGGTTTATAGTTTGTGCTTTAGGGTTTCTGGTTTAGGGTTTAGGGTTTAGGATTTAGGATTTAAGATTTAGGGTTTTGGGTTTAGGTTTAGGGTCTAGTGTTTATGGTTTATGGTTTATAGTTTATGGTTTGGGGTTGAAGGTTTATGGTTTAGGGCTTATGATTTGTAGCTGAGGGTTTATGGTTTAGGGTGTAGCATTTAGGGTTTATGGTGTAGTAATTAGGGTTTAGGGTTTGGCGTTGAAGGTTTATGGTTTGGGGTTTAGAGTTTATAGTCTAGGGTTTAGGCTTTAGGGTTTGTGGTTTATGGTTTGGGGTGTAGGGTTAAGGGTTTATGGTTTGGCGTTAAAGGTTTATGGTTTAGGGTTTAGGCTTTAGGGTTTCTGGTTTAGGGTTTATGGTATAGGGTTTAGGGTTTAGGTTTAGGGTTTATGGTTTGGGGTTTAGGGATTAGGGTTTAAGGTTTAGGGTTTAGGCTTTAGGCTTTAGGGTTTGTGGTTTAGGGTTTAGTGTTTATGGTTTAGGATTTAGGCTTTAGGCTTTAGGCTTTAAGGTTTGTGGTTTAGGGTTAAAGGTGTAGAGATTAGGGTTTAGGGTTAATGGTTTGGGTTTGAGGGTTTATGGTTTATGGTTTAAGGATTTATGGTTTATGATTTGGGGTTGAGGATTTATGGTTTGGGGTTGAGGGTTTATGGTTTAGAGTTTATGATTTAGGGTTTATGGTTTCAGGTTTAGGGTTTAAGGTTTATGGTTTAGCATTTAGGGTTTATGGTTTCGGGTTGAGGGTTTATGGTTTAGGATTTAGGCTTTAGAGTTTGTAGTTTAGGGTTTAGGGTTTAGGCTTTAGTGTTTATGGTTTAGGGTTTAGTGTTTGGGCTTTAGGGTTTCTGATTTAGGGTTTAGGATTTAGGATTTAGGGTTTAGGGTTTAAGGTTTATGGTTTAGGGTTTATGGTTTAGAGGTTAGGGTCTAGGGTTTAGGGTTTAGGATTTAGGGTTTAGGGTTTGGGGTTGAGGGTTTATGGTTAAGGGTTTATGGTTTGGGGTTGATAGTTTACGGTTAAGGGTTTAGCCTTTAGAGTTTGTGGTTTAGGGTTTAAGGTGTCTCGTTTAGGGTTTAGTTTTGATGGTTTGGGGTTGAGGATTTATGGTTTAGGGTTTAGGGATTATAGTTTAGCATTTAGGCTTTAGGTTTGTGGTTTAAGGTTTACGATGTAGGGTTTTGAATTTAGGGTGTAGTGTTTAGGGTTTACGGTTTGGGTTTGAGGGTTTATGGTTTAGCTAGACTTTAGGGTTTGTAGTTTAAGGTTTAGGGTGTAGGGTTTTGGGTTTAAGGTTTATGGTTTGTGGTTGAGGGTTTATGCTTTAGGATTTTGGCTTTAGGGTTTGTGGTTTAGGCTTTAGGGTATAAGGTTTAGGGTTTAAGGTTTAGGGTTTATGGTTTGGGTTTAGGGTTTAGTGTTTATGGTTTAGGGTTTAGGGTTTAGGGTATATGATTTATGGTTTATGGTTTATGGTTTAAGTTTAGTGCTTAGGGTTTGGGATTTAGGGTTTATGGTTTGGCATTGAGGGTTTATGGTTTAGGGTTTAGGGTTTATAGTCTAGGATTTAGGCTTTAGGGGTTTGTGGTTTAAGGTTTGGGGTGAAGGGTTTAAGGTTTATGGTTTGGGGTTGAGGCTTTAGGGTTTAGCCTTTAGGCTTTATGGTTTGTGGTTTAATGTTTAGGGTGTAGGGTTTAGGGTTTAGTGTTTAGGGTTTTTGGCTTGGGATTTATGGTTTATGGTTTAGGCTTTAGGCTTTAGGTTTTGTGGTTTATGGTTTAGGGTGTATGGTTTAGGGTTTTTGGTTTAGGGTTTATGGTTTGGGGTTGAGGGGTTAGTGTTTAAGGTTTAGGGTTTATGCTTTAAGGATTATGGTTTAGGGTTCAGGGTTTAGGGTTTGTGGTTTAGGATTTAGTGTTTAGGGTTTAGGGTTTAGGATTTAGGGTTTAGGCTTTAGGCTTTAGGGTTTGTGGTTTATGGTTAAAGGTGTAGGGTTTAGGGTTTAGGGTTTAGGGTTTATGATTTGGGGTTGAGGGTTTATGGTTCAGGGTTTAAGGCTTTATGGTTTATGATTTAGGATTTAGGGTTTATGGTTTGGGGTTTAGGGTTTAGGGTTTAGACGTTAGGATTTGTGGTTTCAGGTTTAGGGTGTAGGGTCTAGGGTTTAGGGTTTATAGTTTGGGATTGAAGGTTTATGTTTTAGGATTTATGCTTTAGGGTTTGTGGTTTAGTGTTTAGGGTTTAATGTTGAGGGTTTAGAGTTTACATTTTAGGGTTTAGGGTTTAGGGTTTGTGCTTTAGGGTTTCTGGTTTAGGATGTAGGGTTTAGGGTTTAGGATTTAGGATTTAAGATTTAGGATTTTGGGTTTAGGTTTAGGGTCTAGGGTGTATGGTTTAGGGTTTATAGTTTATGGTTTGGGGTTGAGGGTTTATGGTTAAGGGTTTATGGTTTGGGGTTGATAGTTTACGGTTAAGGGTTTAGCCTTTAGAGTTTGTGGTTTAGGGTTTAAGGTGTCTCGTTTAGGGTTTAGTTTTGATGGTTTGGGGTTGAGGATTTATGGTTTAGGGTTTAGGGATTATAGTTTAGCATTTAGGCTTTAGGTTTGTGGTTTAAGGTTTACGATGTAGGGTTTTGAATTTAGGGTGTAGTGTTTAGGGTTTACGGTTTGGGTTTGAGGGTTTATGGTTTAGCTAGACTTTAGGGTTTGTAGTTTAAGGTTTAGGGTGTAGGGTTTTGGGTTTAAGGTTTATGGTTTGTGGTTGAGGGTTTATGCTTTAGGATTTTGGCTTTAGGGTTTGTGGTTTAGGCTTTAGGGTATAAGGTTTAGGGTTTAAGGTTTAGGGTTTATGGTTTGGGTTTAGGGTTTAGTGTTTATGGTTTAGGGTTTAGGGTTTAGGGTATATGATTTATGGTTTATGGTTTATGGTTTAAGTTTAGTGCTTAGGGTTTGGGATTTAGGGTTTATGGTTTGGCATTGAGGGTTTATGGTTTAGGGTTTAGGGTTTATAGTCTAGGATTTAGGCTTTAGGGGTTTGTGGTTTAAGGTTTGGGGTGAAGGGTTTAAGGTTTATGGTTTGGGGTTGAGGCTTTAGGGTTTAGCCTTTAGGCTTTATGGTTTGTGGTTTAATGTTTAGGGTGTAGGGTTTAGGGTTTAGTGTTTAGGGTTTTTGGCTTGGGATTTATGGTTTATGGTTTAGGCTTTAGGCTTTAGGTTTTGTGGTTTATGGTTTAGGGTGTATGGTTTAGGGTTTTTGGTTTAGGGTTTATGGTTTGGGGTTGAGGGGTTAGTGTTTACGGTTTAGGGTTTATGCTTTAGGGTTTATGGTTTAGGGTTTGTGGTTTAGGGTTTAGTGTTTAGGGTTTAGGATTTAGGGTTTAGGCTTTAGGCTTTATGGTTTGTGGTTTATGGTTAAAGGTGTAGGGTTTAGGGTTTAGGGTTTAGGGTTTATGATTTGGGGTTGAGGGTTTATGGTTCAGGGTTTAAGGCTTTATGGTTTGTGGTTTAGGATTTAGGGTTTATGGTTTGGGGTTGAGGGTTTATGGTTTAGGGTTTAGGCTTTAGGGTTTGTGGTTTCAGGTTTAGGGTTTATGGTTTAGGGTTTAGGGTTTATGGTTTGGGGTTGAAGGTTTATGGTTTAGGATTTAGGCTTTAGGGTTTGTGGATTACGGTTTAGGGTTTAATGTTGAGGGTTTAGAGTTTACACTTTAGGGTTTAGGGTTTATGGTTTGTGCATTAGGGTTTCTGGTTTAGGATTTAGGGTATTGGGTTTAGGATTTAGGATTTAAGATTTAGGGTTTCGGGTTTAGGTTTAGGGTCTAGGGTGTATGGTTTAGGGTTTATAGTTTATGGTTTGGGGTTGAGGGTTTATGGTTTAGGGCTTATGATTTGTGGTTGAGGGTTTATGGTTTAGGTTTAGGGTTTGTGGTTTAGGGTTTAGGGTGTAGCAATTAGGGTTTAACGTTTGGCGTTGAGGGTTTATGGTTTAGGGTTTAGGGTTTATAGTCTAGGGTTTAGGCTTTAGGGTTTGTGGTTTATGGTTTGGGGTGTAGGGTTAAGGGTTTATGGTTTGCGGTTGAATGTTTATGGTTTAGGGTTTAGACTTTAGGGTTTCTGGTATAGGATTTAGGGTTTAGGGTTTAGGGTTTATGGTTTGGGGTTTAGGATTTAGGGTTTATGCTTTAGGGTTTATGGTTTAGGCTTTAGGGTTTAGTATTTAGGGTTTATGATTTAGGGTTTTGGCTTTAGGCTTTAGGATTTGTGGTTTAGGGTTAAGGGTGTAAGGTTTAGGGTTTAGGGATTATGGTTTGTGGTTGAGGGTTTATGGTTTATGGTTTAGAGTTTAGGATTTTGGTTTAGGGTTTAAGGTTTAGGATTTAGTGTTTATGGTTTGGGGATGAAGGTATATGGTTTAAGGTTTAGGGTTTATCGTTTACGGTTTAGGTGTTTTTATTGTTTAGGGTATAGGGTTTAGGGTTTAAAGTTTAGTGTATTGAGTTTATGGTTTAGGGTTTATGGTTCGGGGTTGACAGTTTACGGTTTAGGGTTTAGCCTTTAGAGTTTGTGGTTTAGGGTTTAGGGTTTAGCCTTTAGAGTTTGTGGTTTAGGGTTTATGCTGCATCGTTTAGGGTTTAGGGTTTATGGTTTGGGGTTGAGGGTTTATGGTTTAGGGCTTAGGGATTATAGTTTAGGGTTTAGGGTTTAGGCATTAGGGTTTGTGGTTTAGGGTTTAGTGTTTATGGTTTAGGATTTAGGGTTTATGCTTTAGGCTTTAAGGTTTGTGGTTTAGGGTTAAAGGTGTAGAGATTAGGGTTTAGGGTTAATGGTTTGGGTTTGAGGGTTTATGGTTTATGGTTTAAGGCTTTATGGTTTATGATTTGGGGTTGAGGATTTATGGTTTGGGGTTGAGGGTTTATGGTTTAGGGTTTATGATTTAGGGTTTATGGTTTCAGGTTTAGGGTTTAAGGTTTAGGGTTTAGCATTTAGGGTTTATGGTTTGGGGTTGAGGGTTTATGGTTTAGGATTTAGGCTTTAGAGTTTGTAGTTTAGGGTTTAGGGTTTAGGCTTTAGTGTTTATGGTTTAGGGTTTAGTGTTTGGGCTTTAGGGTTTCTGATTTAGGGTTTAGGATTTAGGATTTATGGTTTAGGGTTTAAGGTTTATGGTTTAGGGTTTATGGTTTAGAGGTTAGGGTCTAGGGTTTAGGGTTTAGGATTTAGGGTTTAGGGTTTGGGGTTTAGGGTTTATGGTTAAGGGTTTATGGTTTGGGGTTGATAGTTTACGGTTAAGGGTTTAGCCTTTAGAGTTTGTGGTTTAGGGTTTAAGGTGTCTCGTTTAGGGTTTAGTTTTGATGGTTTGGGGTTGAGGATTTATGGTTTAGGGTTTAGGGATTAGCGTTTAGCGTTTAGGCTTTAGGTTTGTGGTTTAAGGTTTACGATGTAGGGTTTTGAATTTAGGGTGTAGTGTTTAGGGTTTACGGTTTGGGTTTGAGGGTTTATGGTTTAGCTAGACTTTAGGGTTTGTAGTTTAAGGTTTAGGGTGTAGGGTTTTGGGTTTAAGGTTTATGGTTTGTGGTTGAGGGTTTATGCTTTAGGATTTTGGCTTTAGGGTTTGTGGTTTAGGCTTTAGGGTATAAGGTTTAGGGTTTAGGGTTTAGGGTTTATGGTTTGGGTTTAGGGTTTAGGGTTTATGGTTTAGGGTTTAGGGTTTAGGGTATATGATTTATGATTTATGGTTTATGGTTTATGGTTTAAGTTTAGTGTTTATGGTTTGGGATTTAGGGTTTATAGTTTGGCATTGAGGGCTTATGGTTTAGGGTTTAGGGTTTATAGTCTAGGATTTAGGCTTTAGGGGTTTGTGGTTTAAGGTTTGGGGTGAAGGGTTTAAGGTTTATGGTTTGGGGTTGAGGCTTTAGGGTTTAGCCTTTAGGCTTTATGGTTTGTGGTTTAAGGTTTAGGGTGTAGGGTTTAGGGTTTAGGGTTTATGGCTTGGGATTTATGGTTTATGGTTTAGGCTTTAGGCTTTAGGTTTTATGGTTTATGGTTTAGGGTGTATGGTTTAGGGTTTTTGGTTTAGGGTTTAGTGTTTGGGCTTTAGGGTTTCTGATTTAGGGTTTAGGATTTAGGGTTTAGGGTTTAAGGTTTATGGTTTAGAGGTTAGGGTCTAGGGTTTAGGGTTTAGGACTTAGGGTTTAGGGTTTGGGGTTTAGGGTTTATGGTTAAGGGTTTATGGTTTGGGGTTGATAGTTTACGGTTAAGGGTTTAGCCTTTAGAGTTTGTGGTTTAGGGTTTAAGGTGTCTCGTTTAGGGTTTAGTTTTGATGGTTTGGGGTTGAGGATTTATGGTTTAGGGTTTAGGGATTATAGTTTAGCGTTTAGGCTTTAGGTTTGTGGTTTAAGGTTTACGATGTAGGGTTTTGGATTTAGGGTGTAGTGTTTAGGGTTTACTGTTTGGGTTTGAGGGTTTATGGTTTAGCTAGACTTTAGGGTTTGTAGTTTAAGGTTTAGGGTGTAGGGTTTTGGGTTTAAGGTTTATGGTTTGTGGTTAAGGGTTTATGCTTTAGGATTTTGGCTTTAGGGTTTGTGGTTTTGGCTTTAGGGTATAAGGTTTAGGGTTTAGGGTTTAGGGTTTAGGGTTTATGGTTTGGGTTTAGGGTTTAGGGTTTAGGGTATATGATTTATGGTTTATGGTTTATGGTTTAAGTTTAGTGTTTAGGGTTTGGGATTTAGGGTTTATGGTTTGGCATTGAAGGTTTATGGTTTAGGGTTTAGGGTTTATAGTCTAGGATTTAGGCTTTAGGGGTTTGTGGTTTAAGGTTTGGGGTGAAGGGTTTAAGGTTTATGGTTTGGGGTTGAGGCTTTAGGGTTTAGCCTTTAGGCTTTATGGTTTGTGGTTTAAGGTTTAGGGTGTAGGGTTTAGGGTTTTGGGTTTAGGGTTTATGGCTTGGGATTTATGGTTTATGGTTTAGGCTTTAGGCTTTAGGTTTTGTGGTTTATGGTTTAGGGTGTATGGTTTAGGGTTTTTGGTTTAGGGTTTAAGGTTTGGGGTTGAGGGGTTGGTGTTTAAGGTTTAGGGTTTATGCTTTAGGGTTTATGGTTTAGGGTTTGTGGTTTAGGCTTTAGCGTGTAGGGTTTAGGGTTTAGGATTTAGGGATTAGGGATTATGGTTTATGGTTTGGGTTTAGGGTTTAAGGTTTAGGGTTTATGCTTTAGGGTTTAGGCTTTAGGCTTTAGGGTTTGTGGTTTTAGGTTTAGGGTTTAGGGTTTAGGATTTAGGGTTTACGCTTTAGGCTTTAGGGTTTGGGGTTTTGGGTTAAGGGTGTAGGATTTAGGGTTAGTGTTTAGGGTTTATGGTTTATGGTTTGGGGTTGACGGTTTATGTTTTAGGGTTTAGGCTTTAGGGTTTGTGGTTTAGGGTGTAGGGTTTATGGTTTGGCGTTAAGGGTTTGTGGTTTAGGGTTTAGTGTTTAGGGTTTAGGCTTTAAGGTTTGTGGTTTAGGGTTTAGTGTTTATGGTTTAGATTTAGGGTTTATGCTTTAGGCTTTAGGGTTTGTGCTTTAGGGTTTATTCTTTAGGGTTTATGGTTTGGGGTTTAGGGTTTAGGGTTTATGGTTTGGGGTTGAGGGTTTATGGTTTTATGGTTTAGAGTTTAGGGTTTAGGGTTTAGGCTTTAGGGTTTGTGGTTTAGGATTTAGTGTTTATGGTTTATGGTTTGGGGATTAGGGTTTATGGTTTAGGGTTTATTCTTTAGGGTTTAGGGTTTATGGTTTAGAGTTTATGGTTTAGCCTTTTGGGATTATGGTTTGGGGTTGAAGGTTTAAGGTTTAAGGTTTATGGTTTAGGGTTTAGGAATTAGGGTTTATGGTTTATGGTTTAGGGTTTATGCTTTAGTCTTTATGGTTTAGGGTTTAGGGTTTAGGGTTTATAGTTTGGGGTTGAGGGTTTAGGGTTTAGGGTTTAGGGTTTTACATTTATGGTTTAGGGCTTAGGGTTTAGGGTTTAGGGCTTAGGGTGTAGCATTTAGGGTTTATGGTTTAGGGTTTAAGGTTTATTGTCTAGGGTTTAGGCTTTAGGGTTTGCAGTTTATGGTTTGGGGTGAAGGGTTTAGGATTTATGGTTTAGGGTGAAAGATTTAGGGTTTATGGTTTACGATTTGGGGTTGAGGGTTTATGGTTTAGGGTTTATGGTTCGGGGTTGACAGTTTACGGTTTAGGGTTTAGCCTTTAGAGTTTGTGGTTTAGGGTTTATGGTGTATCGTTTAGGGTTTAGGGTTTATGGTTTGGGGTTGAGGGTTTATGGTTCAAGGCTTAGGGATTATAGTTTAGCGTTTAGGCTTTAGGGTTTGTGGTTTAAGGTTTATGGTGTAGTATTTTTTTGGGTTTAGGCTGTAGGGTTTAGGGTTTATTGTTTGGGGTTAAGGGTTTATGGTTTAGTTAGGCTTTAGGGTTTGTGGTTTAAGGTTTAGGGTGTCGACTTTTGGGTTTAGGGTTTATGGTTTATGGTTGAGGGTTTATGCTTTAGGATTTAGTCTTTAGGGCTTGTGGTTTAGGCTTTAGGGTTTAGGGTTTAGGGTTTAGGATTTAGGGTTTATCATTTATAGTTTAGAGCTTAGGGTTTAGGGTTTAAGGTTTAGGGTTTAGGCTTTATGGTTTAGGGTTTATGCCTTAGGCTTTAGGGTTTGTGGTTTAAGCTTGAGTTTTTAGGGTTTATGGTTTGGGGTTGAGTGTTTAAGGTTTAGGCTTTAGGATTTATGGTGTGCGGTTTAGGGTTTAGGGTTTAGAGTTTAGGGTTTTATGCTTTAAGGTTTAGGGTGTAGGATTTGGGGTTTGTTGTTTAGGATTTAGTGCTTATGGTTTATGGTTTGGGGTTTATGGTTTAGGGTTTTTGGTTTATACTTTAGGGTTTAGGGTTTAGGCTTTTGGGGTTTAGGGTTTATGATTTAGGGTTTATGGTTTAGGGTATAAGGTTTAGGGTTTAGGGTTTGTGGTTTAAAGTTTAGTGTTTAGGGTTTAGGATTTAGGGTTTATGGTTTGGCGTTGAGAGTTTATGGTTTAGGGTTTATAGTCTAGGGTTTAGGCTTTAGGATTTTTGGTTTAACGTTTGGGATGAAGGGTTTAGGGTTTATGGTTTGGTGTTGAGGGTTTAGGCTTTAGGCTTTAGGCTTTAGGGTTTAGGGTTTGGGGTTTAAGGTTTAGGGTTTAGGGTTTAGGGTTTAGGGTTTATGGTTTATGGCTTAGAGTTGATGGTTTATGGTTTAGGCTTTAGGCTTTAGGTTTTGTGGCTTATGGTTTAGGGTGTAGGATTTAGGGTTTATGGTTTAAGGTTTATGGTTTGGTGTTGAGGGATTAGTGTTTAAGCTTTAGGCTTTATGCTTTAGGGTTTATGGTTTAGGGTTTAGGGTTTAGGGTTTGTGGTTTAGCATTTAGTGTTTAGGGTTTAGGATTTAGGCTTTAGGCTTTAGGCTTTAGGGTTTGTGGTTTATGGTTAAAGGTGTATGGTTTAGGGTTTAGGGTTTATGATTTGGTGTTGAGGGTTTATGGTTCCGGGTTTAAGGCTTTATGGTTTGTGGTTTAGGATTTAGGGTTTATGATTTGGGGTTGAGGGTTTATGGTTTAGGGTTTAGGCTTTAGGGTTTGTGGTTTCAGGGTTAGGGTGTAGGGTTTAGGGTTTAGGGTTTATTGTTTGGGGTTGAAGGTTTATGGTTTAGGATTTAGGCTTTAGGGTTTGTGGTTTAGTGTTTAGGGTTTAATGTTGAGGGTTTAGCATTTACACTTAGGGTTTAGGGCTAGGGTTTAGGCTTTAGGGTTTGTGGTTTCAGGGTTAGGGATTTGGGGTTGAGGGTTTATGGTTTATGGTTTAGAGTTTAGGGTTTAGGGTTTATGCTTTAGGGTTTGTGGTTTAGGATTTAATGTTTATGTTAGTTAGGCTTTAGGGTTTGTGGTTTCAGGGTTAGGGATTTGGGGTTGAGGGTTTATGGTTTATGGTTTAGAGTTTAGGGTTTAGGGTTTATGCTTTAGGGTTTGTGGTTTAGGATTTAATGTTTATGTTAGTTAGGCTTTAGGGTTTGTGGTTTCAGGGTTAGGGTGTAGGGTTTAGGGTTTAGGGTTTAAGGTTTAGGGTTTAGGGTTTAGGGTTTAGGGTTTATGCTTTAGTCTTTATGGTTTAGGGTTTGGGATTTAGGGTTTATGGTTTGGGGTTTATGGTTTAGGGTTTAGGGTTTAGGGTTTATGGTTTAGTGTTTAGGCTTTATAGTTTGTGGTTTAGGGTTTAAGGTTTATAGGGTTTAGGATTTATGGTTTGGGTTTAGGGTTTAAGGTTTAGGGTTTATGCTTTAGGGTTTAGAGTTTAGGCTTTAGGGTTTAGGGTTTGTGGTTTTTGGTTTAGTGTTTATGGTCTAGGATTTAGGATTTACGCTTTAGGCTTTAGGGTTTGGGGTTTTGGGTTAATGGTGTAGGGTGTAGTGTTTAGGGTTTAGGGTTTATGGTTTATGGTTTGGGGTTGACGGTTTATGTTTTAGGGTTTAGGCTTTAGTGTTTGTGGTTTAGGGTTTAGGGTTTATGGTTTGGCGGTAAGGGTTTATGGTTTAGGATTTAAGGTTTGTGGTTTAGGGTTTAGTGTTTAAGGTTTCGGCTTTAAGGTTTGTGGTTAAGGGTTTAGTATTTATGGTTATATTTAGGGTGTATGATTTAGGCTTTAGGGTTTGTGCTTTAGGGTTTATTCTTTAGGGTTTTTGGTTTGGGGTTTAGGGTTTAGGGTTTAGGGTTTAGGGTTTAGGTTTTTGCTTTAAGGTTTTATGGTTTGGGTTTAGGGTTTATGGTTTATGGTTTAGAGTTTAGGGTTTAGGGTTTATGCTTTAGGGTTTGTGGTTTAGGATTTAGTGTTTATGGTTTAACCTTTTGGGATTATGGTTTGGGGTTTATGGTTTAGGGTTTAGGGTTTAGGGTTT
>NC_029793.2:64546423-64548229 GCF_000816755.2 Arachis ipaensis
TTTAAGGTTTGTGGTTTAGGGTTTAGTGTTTAGGGTTTCGGCTTTAAGGTTTGTGGTTAAGGGTTTAGTATTTATGGTTATATTTAGGGTGTATGATTTAGGCTTTAGGGTTTGTGCTTTAGGGTTTATTCTTTAGGGTTTTTGGTTTGGGGTTTATGGTTTAGGGTTTAGGGTTTAGTGTTTAGGGTTTATGCTTTAGGGTTTATGGTTTGGGGTTGAGGGTTTATGGTTTATGGTTTAGAGTTTAGGGTTTAGGGTTTATGCTTTAGGGTTTGTGGTTTAGGATTTAGTGTTTATGGTTTATGGTTTGGGGATTTGGGTTTAGGATTTAGGGTTTATGCTTTAGGGTTTAGGATTTAGAGTTTATGGTTTAACCTTTTGGGATTATGGTTTGGGGTTTATGGTTTATGGTTTGGGGATTTGGGTTTAGGGTTTAGGGTTTATGCTTTAGGGTTTAGGATTTAGTGTTTATGGTTTAACCTTTTGGGATTATGGTTTGGGGTTTATGGTTTAGGGTTTAGGGTTTAGGGTTTAAGGTTTAGGGTTTAGGGTTTAGGGTTTAGGGTTTATGGTTTATGCTTTAGTCTTTATGGTTTAGGGTTTGGGATTTAGGGTTTATGGTTTGGGGTTTAGGGTTTAGGGTTTAGGGTTTAGGGTTTATGGTTTAGTGTTTAGGCTTTATAGTTTGTGGTTTAGGGTTTATGGTTTAGGGTTTAGGAGGGTTTATAATTTAGGCTTTAGGGTTTGTGGTTTAAGGTTTACGAGGCTTTAGGGTTTGTGGTTTAAGGTTTACGAGGCTTTAGGGTTTGTGGTTTAAGGTTTACGAGGCTTTAGGGTTTGTGGTTTAAGGTTTACGAGGCTTTAGGGTTTGTGGTTTAAGGTTTACGAGGCTTTAGGGTTTGTGGTTTAAGGTTTACGAGGCTTTAGGGTTTGTGGTTTAAGGTTTACGAGGCTTTAGGGTTTGTGGTTTAAGGTTTACGAGGCTTTAGGGTTTGTGGTTTAAGGTTTACGAGGCTTTAGGGTTTGTGGTTTAAGGTTTACGAGGCTTTAGGGTTTGTGGTTTAAGGTTTACGAGGCTTTAGGGTTTGTGGTTTAAGGTTTACGAGGCTTTAGGGTTTGTGGTTTAAGGTTTACGAGGCTTTAGGGTTTGTGGTTTAAGGTTTACGAGGCTTTAGGGTTTGTGGTTTAAGGTTTACGAGGCTTTAGGGTTTGTGGTTTAAGGTTTACGAGGCTTTAGGGTTTGTGGTTTAAGGTTTACGAGGCTTTAGGGTTTGTGGTTTAAGGTTTACGAGGCTTTAGGGTTTGTGGTTTAAGGTTTACGAGGCTTTAGGGTTTGTGGTTTAAGGTTTACGAGGCTTTAGGGTTTGTGGTTTAAGGTTTACGAGGCTTTAGGGTTTGTGGTTTAAGGTTTACGAGGCTTTAGGGTTTGTGGTTTAAGGTTTACGAGGCTTTAGGGTTTGTGGTTTAAGGTTTACGAGGCTTTAGGGTTTGTGGTTTAAGGTTTACGAGGCTTTAGGGTTTGTGGTTTAAGGTTTACGAGGCTTTAGGGTTTGTGGTTTAAGGTTTACGAGGCTTTAGGGTTTGTGGTTTAAGGTTTACGGTGTAGTTTATGGTTTATGGTTTGGGGATTTGGGTTTAGGGTTTAGGGTTTATGCTTTAGGGTTTAGGATTTAGAGTTTATGGTTTAACCTTTTGGGATTAGGGTTTGGGGTTTATGGTTTAGGGTTTAGGGTTTAGGGTTTAGGGTTTAAGGTTTAGGGTTTAGGGTTTAGGGTTTAGGGTTTATGCTTTAGTCTTTATGGTTTA
>NC_029793.2:64568274-64568494 GCF_000816755.2 Arachis ipaensis
ATGGTTTAGGGCTTAGGGATTATAGTTTAGCATTTAGGCTTTAGGGTTTGTGGTTTAAGGTTTACGGTGTAGTATTTTTTTGGGTTTATGCTGTAGTGTTTAGGGTTTATGGTTTGGGATTAAGGGTTTATGGTTTAGTTAGGCTTTAGGGTTTGTGGTTTAAGGTTTAGAGTGTAGGCTTTTGGGTTTAGGGTTTATGGTTTGTGGTTGAGGGTTTATG
>NC_029793.2:64573093-64573554 GCF_000816755.2 Arachis ipaensis
GGTTTAGGGTTTATGGTTTGCGGTTTAGGGTTTATGGTTTAGGGTTTAGAGTTTAGGGTTTTATGCTTTAAGGTTTAGGGTATAGGCTTTAGGGTTTGTGGTTTAGGATTTAGTGCTTATGGTTTATGGTTTGGGGTTTATGGTTTAGGGTTTATGGTTTGGTCTTTAGGGTTTAGGATTTATGCTTTTGGTATTTAGGGTTTGGGATTTAGGCTTTAGGTTTTAGGCTTTAGGGTTTGTGGTTTAGGGTTTAGTCTTTAGGGTTTGTGGTTTTGGGTTGAGTGTTTAGGGTTTAAGGTTTAGGGTTTATGCTTTAGGGTATAGGGTTTAGGCTTTAGGGTTTATAGTTTGGGTTGAGGGCTTCTGGTTTAGGGTTTAGAGTTTAGGTTTTATGCTTTATGGTTTAGGGTTTAGGCCTTAGTGTTTGTGGTTTAGGATTTAGTGTTTATGGTTTATGGGTT
>NC_029793.2:64576161-64576374 GCF_000816755.2 Arachis ipaensis
GGTATGGGTTTAGGGTTTAAGGTTTAGGGTTTATGCTTTAGGGTTTAGGGTTTAGGCTTTAGGGTTTGTGGTTTTAGGTTTATTGTTTAGGGTTTACGCTTTAGGCTTTAGGGTTTGGGATTTTGGGTTAAGGGTGTAGGGTGTAGTGTTTAGGGTTTAGGGTTTATGGTTTATGGTTTGGGGTTGACGGTTTATGTTTTAGGGTTTAGGCTT
>NC_029793.2:64577975-64578426 GCF_000816755.2 Arachis ipaensis
TAGGGTTTATGGTTTGGGGTTGAGGGGTTAGTGTTTAAGGTTTAGGGTTTATGCTTTAGGGATTATGGTTTAGGGTTTATGCTTTAGGGTTTGTGGTTTAGGATTTAATGTTTATGTTTTAGGATTTAGGCTTTAGGCTTTAGGGTTTATGGTTTATGGTTAAAGGTGTAGGGTTTAGGGTTTAGGATTTTGTTTTAAGGTTTAAGGTTTAGGATTTAGTGTTTATGGTTTGGAGTTGAAGCTATATGGTTTAAGGTTTAGGGTTTATAGTTTAGGGTTTAGGTGTTTTTGTGGTTTAGGGTTGAGGGTTTAAGGTTTAAGATTTAGTGTATAGAGTTTATGGTCTAGGGTGTATGGTTTAGGGTTTATTGTTTACGATTTGGGGTTGAGGGTTTATGGTTTAGGGTTTATGATTCGGGGTTGACTGTTTACGATTTAGGGTTTAGCCTTT
>NC_029793.2:64579942-64580356 GCF_000816755.2 Arachis ipaensis
AGGCTTTAGGGTTTGTGGTTTATGGTTTGGGGTGTATGGTTAAGGGTTTATGGTTTGGGGTTGAGTGTTTAGGGTTTAGGCTTTAGGCTTTGGGGTTTGTGGTTTAGGGTTTAGAGTGTAAGGTTTAGGATTTAGGGTTTAGGGTTTATAGCTTGGGGTTGATGGTTTATGGTTTAGGCTTTAGGCTTTAGGTTTGGTGGTTTATGGTTTAGGGTGTAGGTTTTAGGGTTTATGGTTTAGGGTTTATGGTTTGGGGTTAAGGGGTTAGTGTTTAAGGTTTAGGGTTTATTCTTTAGGGATTATGGTTTAGGGTTTATGATTTAGGTTTTGTGGTTTAGGATTTAGTGTTTATGGTTTAGGATTTAGGGTTTAGGCTTTAGGCTTTAGGGTTTGTGGTTTATGGTTAAAGGTGTA
>NC_029793.2:64581724-64581887 GCF_000816755.2 Arachis ipaensis
AAGCTATATGGTTTAAGGTTTAGGGTTTATAGTTTAGGGTTTAGGTGTTTTTCTGGTTTAGGGTTGAGGGTTTAAGGTTTATGATTTAGTGTATAGAGTTTATGGTCTAGGGTGTATGGTTTAGGGTTTATGGTTTAGGATTTGGGGTTGAGGGTTTATGGTT